>NW_015507639.1:30512-50914 GCF_001515645.1 Sinocyclocheilus grahami
TCATAGGTTTAATATAGAGAGAGGCATTCGTCAAGGCTGCCCTATCTCGCCTTATCTTTTTCTGCTTCCTATGCAACTTTTAGCCATCCACATTCAAAATAGTAATTTGAAAGGTATCTCTGTGGCAAATCGATCAATATTACTAAGCCAACTGGCTGATGACACAACTCTTTTCTTAAAAAACAAAGATCAAGTTCCTTTAGCTTTAGACAAAATTAAGTTGTTTTCCTCTGCTTCTGGTTTATGTCTTAATATCCATAAATGTGAACTTTTATCTATAAAAGATTCTACTGATGTTAAAATTTGTGACGTCCCAGTCAAATCTGAAGTCAAATATCTAGGTATAATTATATGTAAAGATCAAAAAAAGAGATCAAAGCTTAATTTTGAACCTGTTATTCTCTCTATCCGACGCAAATTCAATTCTTGGTTGCAGCGTGATCTGTCAATAACAGGTAGAGTGTTGCTTTCTAAGGCAGATGGGTTGTCTCGGGTTATCTATCCTGCAATGGTACTGGATGTTTCTGTGGAAATTTGTAGAATGCTGGACAAAATTATAGTTGACTTTGTTTGGAATTCTAAAACTCACTTAATTAAAACAAGTGTCATGTTAGCTGATCGGGCTATGGGGGGTTTTGAATTAGTGGATTTTTCTACTCTTAATAATTAGTTTAAAGTTAAATGGATAAAAACATTTTTAAACAACCCCACGTCCTGTTGAAATTTTATTCCAAATCATGTATTTAATTCTGCTGGAGGTTTACATTTTTTATTGCGCTCCAACTTTGACATCTCTAAAATACCTTTAAATTTATCTTGTTTTCATAAACAGGCTTTAATAAGTTGGTCACTTATACATAATTATCATTTTTCACCACATAGCTACTTTATTTGGAATAATAAAAAATATTAGATATAAAAATAAATCTCTTTTTTTCACAATTGGTTTGATAAAAATATACTTTTAGTCAGTCAACTTTTAGATGATCGTGGTGTCCTTTTTACTTATGAACAATTTATGCAAGAATTTTCTTTTCCTGTCCCCCCCAAGAGAATATGCCATTGTGTTTGGTGCAATTCCCTCTTGTATTATACCTTTAGTAAAATCTGTCCCTAAAGGTTCGTTAGACTCTCCTCTTTTTGATAACACTAATTATTTGTTGACCAAATTCTTCTAAATTCCATGTCAAACAAAGACATCCGTTCAATTATTAATAGATCTCAGATTTCTTTACCTGCTTGTGTGAGTTTTTGGAATAACATATTTAGTGATATAGAATGGGAAGAGTTTTGGCTTCTTCGACAAAAATTCTTCTTATCTAATAAAGTTGTTGAAGTCTCTATCAAAATTATCCATAATTGTTATCCGGTAAATTACAAACTTGCTAAATTTTGCTTATTCTAAAGTGTTATGGGTTGACTTTTCCAATTTTATTAAAATATATTTATATCCAAACTTTTGTATAACCCCAAAAAATTTGTTTTTTGGTAACTCCTTGAATTTAGATCTTTCTCAGTGTAAATTTATTATTAATCTATTGCTGAATTTTACATTCATAAGTGTAAATTTTCAAAGAAAACTCCCTACTTTTTTATTTTGAGGAAAGATTTTGATGTATATGTAAACTCTTTAAGAAACTCTAATAATTCTATTGCATGTAAGACTCTTTCATGGTGTAAATCTTATAAGCTAACATAGTATGCTTTGGAGTATTGTTTGTAACCATTATTGTCTTTTGTTCTTACTTGTCTTTGTAATTGTTGTTCTTCTATTGCATAATAAAAAATAAAAAAAAGCAAGTAGGACACTCCGAATGCGACATTCGAGTGCGACCTTCTTTCACAGGAATTCGGAGGATGCATGAGGTGTATACTTCGCTGCTACAGATAACCCACAATTCTTTGCGTCGCCGTGAACAACCGTTGTTCATTTGAAAAATGCCGGCGCCGGCAGATGTAACGTACACACAAGCGCAGATGTGGTGTTTACAACTTACCTTAATTCGCCTCGGTAAAAACGGGCAAATCCTCCTCCTTTTTTTTCCTCTAATAGATGCCTGCTGTAGGTACGTTACAGCTCCTCAAACATTGAACAAAATAAAACAAGTAAAAGCATTTTTTTTTTCAAATTACTTTCCAAATTTAGAAATAATTTTCCTTCATTTAAGTAGTGTGAGAGCGCAACGATGCTCTAAATGTGTTGGCATAGCAACGTGACACTTCCGGTTTCCTTCTCCGCCAGTCCTACTAAGGCCGTCTCCTTTAATTCTAGGTTGAGGACACTATGCATCCTACAGAGGATACGACCTCCAGAGGATTCGACCTCCGGAGGGTGCAGCCTTCTAAATGAGACACAGCAAGCTTCTGTTAAAAAATGTAAGCTCCTCCCCTCACTTCCGGTTCTGTGGCTGTGGTTCTGAAATCGCTGGTGCTGCGGGTCTGCAGCTGGATACTATTGCTCAGACTTGACGCACACGCAGGTAAACAACTGTTTTTGCTTCTAAACATTACTTGATCTGTGCATATTTCTCTCAAATCAGATGTGAGGACTTTTACACTGGAGAAAAGAATATTATGGATAGAGGACTCGTATTTCAGCCAGAAGGATTGGTTTGACATTAAAATGTCTTCATGCATTTGTTATTACAAACTCGCAGCATTTTGCTTCACATGATGTGAATTGATGGCTGCATTCATGTTGATTACTTGTGGATTATTGTCATGTTTTTATCAGCTGTTTGAACTCTCATTCTGATGGCACCCATTCACTCTAGCGGAACCACTTACTGTATGACAAAATGATGTACTGTAATGCAAAATTTCTCCAAATCTGTTCAGATTAATGAAAAAAGTCATCTACATCTTGGCTGGCCTGAGGATGAGTAAATTTTCAGCAAATTTTCATTGTTGGGTTAACTATTCCTTTTTGAACAGGAAAGATGTCAGTGCTTCTGCAAATAATCATGAATGTTGGAAGAACATAAACACTGTGGTGATGACGGCCGTGGGAATTTTTCATGAGTCGATGCACTGTGGCCTAAAAATATAAGCTGACGCAAGACAACATTGTCTTATGCTATATTTATCAAATACAAAAGTCTCCAACAGTATCAGGAATTATTATTCAAAGAGCTGTTATCAGTTCAAGGCTTTCTTGCATTTCAATGACAAAATGATGTACTGTAATGCAAAATTTCTCCAAATCTGTTCAGATTAATGAAAAAAGTCATCTACATCTTGGCTGGCCTGAGGATGAGCAAATTTTCATTGTTGGGTTAACTATTCCTTTTTGAACAGGAAAGATGTCAGTGCTTCTGCAAATAATCATGAATGTTGGAAGAACATAAACACTGTGGTGATGACGGCCGTGGGAATTTTTCATGAGTCGATGCACTGTGGCCTAAAAATATAAGCTGACGCAAGACAACATTGTCTTATGCTATATTTATCAAATACAAAAGTCTCCAACAGTATCAGGAATTATTATTCAAAGAGCTGTTATCAGTTCAAGGCTTTCTTGCATTTCAATTACAATGTACTGTTTGATGATTGTGTCTGTGTGCATTCAGATAACAGCACAGAATGTGTTATTTTTCCCCAGTGTCTTTTCTGAGGCTGTTCAGATGCTTTATGGAGAACATGTATTGCTTTCTAGACCAAACTGTTTAATACTTTTTGTGTTATAAATCTAATAAATCAAAGGAACACTTCCCCTGAGTGCCATTGTACAGTGCAATGTTACAATCAGTAAATGAATATGCTGTATTTGTGTTGAATACATTGTTACACCAAAAACAGGTTGTCAGAATATGTTAACTTTGGTTGATGAAAGATTCTAGATAGATGTTTAAAGGGAAACAAATGCAATGAATACATGGTGTAAAGCTGACAGTTTATGTACATGAGTATTTATTTATCAACAAAAAAATCATTAATTTATATTCATAGACCACAATCAGGCATTATAAGTGTGCAGGTAAAGATTTTAATCAGCTCTTTGTGATATGACTAAAGAGGTGTTTGGACAAATTAAGTTCAACATTAATATTAGTTCCATAAATAATCTAAAACAACTGAATAACCTTTGCTGTAATTGTCATTCTGGTATTTTTAAAGTGAAAAAAAAAAACATTTGAGGACACCTAGCACACTGTTCACTCAAACATACAATTGGCAGGGACATGGTAAAAACATGACTATGAAGTATATAATTTATTCCTGTACTTAATGGGTCCGTTTTCTTTTTAGCTGAGTCACAACTGCGCAGTCTTTGCTTAATGAACCTGTCATGTAGAGATCAAATCTCATTCTTCACATCTTGGGTTTTCAAGGGACGTCTTATGGAAAAAGTGTATGATCACCAATTGCTGTGACTGTTGTCCTGTGTCATTAATGAGATTTGCAATTATAGTTACTATTATATAACCAGTCACAAATAATGCAAGATAACTGTAACTTCATGAGATTCCTCTAGCACACATTGTATTCATTATTACTTAAAAAGAAAAATACTGAAGTCACACCACAATTACTAAATCAGCGTTTTTTCCCTAACTACAATAGTGATCAAAAGTTTGGGATCAGTAAGACATTTTTAAAAAAGAAATTAATATTTTTATTTAGCAAGTATGCATTAAATTTGTTTCAAGTAAATGCTGTTCTTTTGAACTTTCTATTCATCAAAGAATACTGAAAAAAATTATCACTATTTCCACAAAAACATTAAGCAGCACAGCTGTTTTCAACAGTGATAATAATAAGAAATGTTTCTTGAGCAGCAAATCAGCATATTACAATGATTTCTGAAGGATCACGTGACACTGAATAATGCTGAAAAATCAGCTTTGACATCTCAGGAATAAATTAACTTTAATATTAATCTTCCAAAAAAAGAAAAAGAAAAAAAAAGTTAAGTTGTAATAGAAGTAAAAGTAAAAATCATACCTACCCCAAACTTTTAAATAATATTGTGTATTAGTTCCCCAGCATGATTTATATGCACAACAAAATAACTTTGTTTTTTAATGGCCAAGAATTGGAAAAACACCATCCAGAGCCTCCATATGTATAACTATATTTAGGTCACTGACTGTTGAGTTTCGCATGGGTAAAGGTGTTGACGTACCCCTCTGCCAGCACTTTAGAAATCCTGACCCACGACTGTTATGCCTAATGCTTTAAATGAACATGACAGACCTGCAGGATAAATAATGAAAATTGCATCCCACTCTGATGGTCTACGCTCCATTCTTATTCTGCAGTAGGGGCAGCATTTCTGCTGTTTTGCACTGTACGAGTGTAAGAAGAAGATGATGAGGAGGAGATCCGGGTGTAATCTGTCAGACTCTTCCTTGGAGATCTGTAGTTGGGTGCTTTCTTGTTGTTGCCACCATGAACTACTTTCTGCTGCATAGGAATCTGCTTCATGACCTTCTTCTTCAGCTGACGGGTCTCCTCTAATATCTCCTTGAGCTCTGTAACCTTAGGAGGCTGTTTTTGAGAGTTGTTACTGGGACTGTGCATTTGGTCTCCTACATTAGTCTTCAGCACCAGGAAGCCGTTCTCACATTCTTCTGATCCATCTTTTTCCGCCAGTTGGGAACCTCTTTCTGGCTTGGAAGATCGCCTAGGAATCTGTTATGAAAGAAAACAAAGCCATTCTTTAGTTTTCCACATGGGAAGGCTCTCAAAAGAAGCAGAAATTATGGAATTTGGCAGTCAAGTACTACTGTTCATTCAAACGAATGTATAACCGTTAAAACAAGCAAATCACAAGATGAAAACACCAAGTATTCTTTATGTTCAGACAACAACAGAGACAAAGACAAAGTCCCACTCATATAAACATTTTGATTGCAGAAAATTTGTTTTGTGGCTAGTCCTAAATGTGGTTGGACTGTCTCTTTCACTCATTTCAAACACCATTTTTTAAATTACACTCTAAACCTATTATGTTGTGAGTAATGATTCTCTAAAATACCAAATGTCCTCAAAAATACCATCAGGAAGGCACGAGCCACACAGCATCTCCCTGTATGTGGACAGATATCCAGCTGCTAGAGGGCAGAGTAACTTTGGTGCCAGACCTATTGGAGTCTCCTCCTTTTGTCTAGCTATATTATGGGATCAAAAACAGTCCCAGGCCAGGGGTTAATTAGGGAGGGATGGATCTGTCTGTGCGACTGAGCTCTGAGCTACAGTGAAGGCTTAAGATCTACTTCATTAAAGGGATAGTTAAAATTCTGTCATCATTTCACCCTCATGTCATTCCAAACTTGTAAAACTTACTGTTTTCTGTAAACACAGATATTTTGAAATGTTTTTTTGAAAATCGTCTCATCGTTTTTCTTTTTTTTTTTTTGCCCCCAATGATTTGGACCCCATTGCCTTTTATTGAGTGCATAAAAACTTTCTTCAAAATACCTTATTTTATGTTCCACAGAAGAAAGTCAGTCGTTAAGGTTTGGAATGACAAGAGAGTAAGTGATGACAGGGTGAACTATCCCATTAAGACTTCAAAACTCCAAACTTGTGTAAAGACAAAACACAAAAAATAAAAATAAATAAATAACCTAGGCAAAGATTTATGGCACAGGGCCTCAAATGGGAAGGTTGTGGCACCGAAATTGAAAAAGAAAGGCCAAAGAAAGTTTCTGTGCAATTTTCCGTAGCCAGGCAGATGTACTATATATATATTTAAGAAATGAGCCATAAACTAGATTTATAGTTAAGTTGAGGACAGCTAGACAGTGTCAGGATGTCACTCTTATACCCTGGTCTCCCGAATAACATCGTTCCACGTTTGACAAGCCACCAAAGGAATATCTAAGAATGCACTGTTTAATCATGATTTAAACTATTGGTGGTCGTCTGGCATTGTCATTAACTACATGTTTGCCACTAACTCCATTTGTTCATTGGAAAAAAATTACTCTGATACATATGATGAATGGTGGCCATTGACAACAAAAAAATTACTAGCCTGGTTTAAAAGCAAGAACATCTTGATTAATAATCCATTTACCAGTCCAAATACCACAGAGAGTCTGATATTTAAGCCAATAAGTACAGTAAATATGAAAGTCAGTATGAGATGTTCACAGTGTGCCCTCAATGGTATTTAAAATATTAAATACCACCGAGGGCACACTATGACAATCTTACATGGATGTTCACAAGTGCAATAAAGACGTTGTCAGGCTCTGTGGGGGTCTGGAATGTGTGAGCTATAAAAGATCTGTGCTTAAGTGGACCCTCTTGCTAAAAATTACCAAAATAATTGATTTAACTGTTCAAAAATTCCAGTTATCCAATATCGCAGTGCCTTTAAGCACTTAAGAGTAGAGCCTGAAAAGGCCACTTGCCAATCTGATTCCCAAATATATTTCTAAACATGGCCTTCCTGCATCTGCCCTTACTCAACACAACAAATTTTTTTGTGTTTATATGTATTGTCTAATTTATTTATTTTACTTTTTACCTTTGGTAAAATGGAAATTAGAAATAATCTGATCTCATAATATCATAGGATCTCATTATAACTGCAAATGCACATCATCTACAAATAAACCATTCAATTTGAACCACTCTTGAGTACTGTTTTAATGTAAAGAAAAAATAAAATTAACAACAACAACAATAATCATACATACACTAACGCTTAAAAGATTGGGATCAGTAACATTTTGTCATGTTTTTGAAAGTATCTTATGCTCACCAAGGCTAGATTTATTTGATTAAAAAAAGCAATGTTGTAAGATATTATTACAATTTAAAATAACTTGTATATTTTATTATATATTTTAAACCGTAATTTATTCCTGTGATGGCTTAGCTGAATTTTCAACAGCCATTACTCCAGTCTTCAGTGTCACATATTCCTTCAGAAACATTAATGCTAAAGAAACATTTCTTATTATTAGCAATGTTGAAAATAGTTGTGCAGCTTAATTTATTTATTTATTTATTTTTGTGGAAACCATGATACTTTTTTTTGTGTGTCCTTGCTGAATGAAAGTGTGAATTTATTTAAAGGGGTGGTTGATTATGATTTCACTTTTTGAACTTTAGTTAGTGGGTAATGTTGCTGTTAGAGCATAAACAACATCTGCAAAGTTACAAAGCTCAAAGTTCAATGCAAAGGCAGATATTTTCTTTTAAAGAAATCGCTGTTTAAGGACCACAAAAAAGGCTGTTAGGGAGTACAACAAGCTTCTTCCCGGGTTTGTGACATCACTAACCCCGATGTTTACATAAACCCCGCCCCCGGGAACATGCAACTACCCGTAATGGTAAGGGGGCGTGACGTTTCTGGACAACGTGCACTAGGCGGTTAGTGAATTGCGTATATTCTGAGGGAGGGGCTTCATAGAACCAGGAACTCAACAGACAGTTTTGAAGAGAAAGGAAACAGGTAAAATATGTTAAAATAATGTTTTTTTTGTTTTAAAACAAAGCATGAACACATGTTACACTGCACCCCATAAACACAATCAAGCCTTCGAATAAAGCTGATCAACCACCCCTTTAAAAAATCTTACTGACTCCAAACCTTTGAACAGTAATGTAAATTAATACAATTAAAATAATAAAAAATAAAATCAAAATGTAATTAAAATAAATAAACTGATTCTATTCCATTACTCCAGTTTAAAACGTAAAACTAACAGTTGTTAAGAACCGACAGGAGCAGTATCTCCTCATCTGCCAGCAAAAATACTCATATCTATAATTCAGATGACCTCCACCTCATCTGTTTTTGATTAAATCCTCATGTGGGCATCTCCTTTTCACACAACGCCTCACAAATGCCTAGAAAACATGTCTGCACACGTGCTTGTGCTGTGCCATGGGTGCCCTGGTTTCTCAAAGAAAGCAAAACTTAACCCGCTTGACAATAAACAATACAAGTAGGTTTAACATGGTTTTCAATTAAATTTCATCCAATTGCTTCTACTGGAACTGCAGACTATAGAAGAGGCCTTTCACGGGCAGTACTGCTGTGTGTTGTGACAGGTTGCTGAAGTGTCTACAATGTGAAGTGAGGTAATGAGGACTTTTACAGGACACAGTGGGGTCAGACATCCACTCTGCCTAGCAACACCACAAAGAGAGAAAGTCACAGACTGAGGACCGCTTCACTCCATCACTTCACCTATGTCAAAATAACTACCGAAGGTGTTGAGCCAGACAGAGGTTAACAGGTTACCGTTATCTACTGTGCACATCTCCATGTTTTCATTTACCTTTTCTTAGGAAGGGATAAAACTGCAGGAAGGAATATTAGAAATATGGTTGTGCTATGCTTAGGATTTTAATTTATTCTTTAAAAGACGAAGACCAGAGTCTGTGTGTCGAGTCAATCAACCAAATCATATTTGCAATTCATATGAAATATTACATATGGAGGACACAAACTAATCAAATCTGTATTGATGAACTCTTACAAATGAGGTAAGAATGCAAACTGCCTGAAATGGATGGCCTGGCAAGTTCTTTGTTATGATCCGCATAGGTAGGCTACTTGATGTTCTACATCACTTGGAAAGATTTTATCATGTCAAAGGCTTTCTCATGTCAAAAATGTATATGGCTTTGAACGGAAATTTCTTTCTAAATTGCTGCTAAAACGCTCACAAAAAATGGTCTCACAAAAAAAAAAAAAAGGAGACATTTTTTTTATGCTTCTACAAAGGCATGTGATCTAGGAAGCAAAACGATATTTGCATTGAGTGTGTTAGAACAGACAGGTGTAATTTTTGAAAGGAACACAGGAAGTTCTCAGGACTCGAGTGAAATTCATCTTTGTCAGAGTCATATGTATTTCGCAAAGAGACTAGGCTTGAAGTATTCCTCAATCAAATCAGAGAAGAAAAACATTTATAAATTGCGTTCATCTGAACTAAATATTTCATTTCTTTCTTTAAAAAAAAAAAAATTTATGCAATGATATTGCTTTTATAAAATATTGTTTTAAGAGCAACTTACATTTTAGCCTTTAAAAAGAAGTGCACTTAATTGTATTGAATGTGAACTTGTAGTATACTTCAAAAGTATATTTTTACAAAATATTTCTGTAATAAGTACTTTTAAAAAGTTATCTTAAACGTACTTGCTTTTCACAAGGGTACATACAAAACTAGATAATTTGTCTACTTTGTCAATGAAAAAAGTTCCAAATGAAGTCATAGCAGAATTCAATGATTTTGAACTAATCAGTTGACTGAATGATTCAATGACTCACTTGAAGTCACTTATTTTGTTCCTGAATTAATCAATGTTTTGAATGAACATTAACTCATAACTCTGTTGTATTAAAACAACTACGCTTTTCTGCTCAGTGAATCAAAATTACTAACTAGATGAACTGTTTAAATGAACCTTTTTCTTAAGCAAAGTCTCCAATATTAAGATGATTTTACACAGTTGTGAAGAAAGGTCATAATTTATTGTTGCTCTCAGTCTAGACAGAATCGATAATGGAAATATCCCCCTGATATGTGGAGCAGGCTGTGTGATCACAGCAGGAGCGGGTGATGAGGTTTAGATGTGTGTTTGTTTGTGTTGAAGGGGGTCTATGCACATGTGAAGAGTCCACGTGAACTAGATTCCAGACAGTTCAAAGCATGTGAGGGGCCAAATCAAATTAAACCTGAGGATGACTGATTCACTCACCATCCCGTAATAAGAAAGGTTGTGCAGTGCTCTCTCCCTGACTGTGCCAAAGGACCGCAGGACACTGCTGACTCCATTCTTAGCCAGGCTGAAGCTGGTTTGATGGGTTTTCTTTACATTAGCCACCACAGACCCATGGACCTTCAGTAACTGCTGCCCTAATCCACTGACCAGCCTCGGCAGCCCATTACTCTGCAAGAGAAAATATATGTGTACTGTAATATGCACAAGCATATTAATATGAGTGTGTTATGAAGATTAAGCAAACAAACAATCCAACATTGTTCTTGCCTATATGTAGGTCTGTTAGTGTACTACAGAAAGGCTTCTTGCCAGGACAGCTAGCATCAAGTGTTGTGTAATATTGCTTAAATTTCCTTGCCAATCATTATAGATTTCACATGAAAAAAGGTCTATTGTCAATAGTGTAGTGATATATGAAGCACAGACTACTTTCACATAAATCAGCTTTCTGGGTCAACGCAGTGAATTTGAGAGAGCAACTTGTTTAGAGAGCAAAGTTTAGCCTGCAAAATTCTGAAGAACAACGGAAAATTGGCCCGCACATTTAGTCTACAGTAAAGGAATACACACTTAAACAAACAAACTCCTTGATCAAATTGGGAAATTGCTAAAAGTATTTTACACTGAGAAAAAAAAAATCGTATACGTTTAATGGGAGTTATGAATGTTTATGGTATTACTGCACCGAAAAATGGCATTGAAACAGTGTTTAACCAGACATAAATAGAGTTTAAGTTAAATTTTAAGTACCGAAATTAAACTAAAAAGGCCAATAGTTTGAGTTTATGGTAATTATTTACAACGGTCTCAAAGTACTAGATTTAGTGATGCTGTAAAATCTCACTAACCTCAAGTTGCTCGTGTTCATTATTGGTCATCTCCTTCAGAGAACTGTGCTGTTTCCCATCTTTTAGAACCACTGCCACAGATCTCGGCAGTCTCAGTATTCCACTTCCTATGGTTTTCACTGTCCTCATGGTATATTCAACCTTCGAATAGACAACAAAATGTACACCACAGACATAGGTTTTTTATATATTTATTGATTTAATTAATTTAATTTTTGTACAGGCAATATGTTTTTGTGAATGCAAACAAATAAATAAATTACTGTTTAAAAGTTTGGAGAAATTGATACATTTATTCAGCAAGAACACATTAACCTCTTAAGACCCGAGAAAAGATTTTTAGGATTTTTTTCATGTCTTTACAGTGTTTAGAGCATAAAAAAAGAAATTAAAAAAAAATATTTAATTCATAAATTATGCTATGTCCTCGGTAGAGGACATCGGGACTCAATTAAAAAAATTAAAATAAAAAGACATGAACGAACATGCATAGGCAAAAACAATAGATTTTTAAAATCACCAATACATTTTTAGTTTTAAGGATTTTTTTTTTTTACCAAACTTTGTATAAAAATGATTCTCAACTATGTTATAACAGAATGATTTGATATACCATTTTTCTTTCTGCAAAATGTGTGTAAAATGGCCATAAACGGGTTTTCTCATTATATACAATGTATCTATAAACTAAATCTAATTTGCATACTAATGTGTTTTTGGGGCAACATGTAATGAAAAAAGAAGTGTAATAATGGGAGTAATATTTGACAAGATTTTCATAATAATATATAATATTTAATATAATATTGAAACATAATTTCTTTCCCTATTCATTTGTTATGTCTCCCAAAATGCTAATAAACATGCTTTTAGTCCCAGTGTCCTCATATGAGGACATGTATGAAATCAACGTCCTGTTTCGTAACAGAAAGTCATATTTTGATTTGAAACCCCATAACATTTTCCTGAGATGTTGATTTATGACAGGCAGTTTAAAAATGAGACAGATTTAAATGATACTTACAAAATATTATCATATTTCCATAAGAGTGTCACTAAATTAATATCAGACATATTTGAAGACCAAGGAGAGGGAGTGGTCATAGTGAAACATCCAAACATTTAGTATCTCTGAAAAGCCCTGAACGTGCTCTGTACAGAACAACCAGACTTAAAACTGTGGCTTGTATAATCTCAGAGAAATACACCAAAATAGAATGTCCTCATTTGAGGTCACAGGGTCTCAGGAGGTTAAATTGATCAAAAGTGACAGTAATTAAATTCAATAAGTAATTAATATACATTTACAAGATTATTTAAGTAATATAAATTTAATAGATTTCCAATAATGCTGTTCTTTTGAACTTTATCACATAATTTATCTGTTTCCTCAAAAATCTTAAACTGTACAACCAGCAGTACAGACATCGAAATGGCTAAGAAATGTTTCTTGAGCACCAAGTCAGCATAAGACTTTCTGACTGACCCCAAACTTTTGAACAGTAGTGTATACAACACAGACATTGTTTAAACAGTTATCATAAAACCTTTCATATCTGAGCAGAAAAGGCTGCATAATAAGAACATGTCCCAGATATGCTTTCCACAGATCATAATCACTCAAACCTCTCTCTAGACCCAGACACACATTCTAAAGGCTCATTCACGGTGACCTAACACACACCAACATTTCTTCAGTGAAAAACAGGTTATTGGTGTTGGATACAAATCGAAAAATAGAGCAGTAACTTGTGTCACACTGACACAGAAAAACTCACTAGAGGTTGGTTATTGTTGGGCAGTATGATGAACCAGACATCAGGAAATACATGTAAATTATTGCAAAATATTAAAAACTAGGGTATTGGCACATCAGAGACTAATTTTGCAAAATAGGAAAGACGAAAGAAGTATGACACTGACTCTTTGACTTTTGTACAGACCATTTTCTTTTTCTTTTGAGTTTAAACTTAACTGCTGGCAATGTTTTAATGCACTAGTCATATGGCCTTTCACCCAGTAGCCATGCTCTATTTGAACAGTGTTCATCATTTTGTCAGTTATGTGTTTTGTACTGTCATAGAGGTTGACATGCATCTTATTTGTTAGTATAATTTCTGTTATTTTTACTTAATTGTAATTTTTCTCTTAACGTTTTTGCAGACTCCCTAGCCTCCTCTTGTGATGCACTGGAAGTCTTCGGACTCCAGTTTGAAAATCCCTGGCTTGATCAGTCCTTACAACTGTGTTTATAATTGGCGGTTTGACAATGTTGCTATGGCAAAATAGCAAGTGAATGCTTGTGTTGGGTCATGTGCTGAGTTGGGCTCTCTGTTTGGGTCTGCTGGCGTGGCAGGGTGTGGAATCATAGTAATTTGGCATACAAAGTGTACTAATTGAGCGAGAGCTATACGCAACTGCAGTTTCCAAAATGAATGAAACGTACAACACAGATGGCCTTTAATTTGCTGAAACACTTCAAAAAGGAACATGTGCTCAACACCGAAGCCACATTTTGTACTTGGAAGGACAAACTAACACTTGAATACTGTTTGCTACTTACCAGGGGACTCACGCCAGGAATCTGTTTGACCAGTCCCTGACCTTGACGTTTAGAGCACTGGAGCTGAGCAGCTGTCTTCTCAAACGCCCATCTGCAGATGGTGTTGGCCAGCGCTCCCAGCCTGCTGAAGCTGGGCTTTGGGCCAGAGGCTCCAACATCAGGCTCCTGCTCTCCCATACTCCCATTATCCTCTGCAAAAAAAAAGGGCCCTTACATCTTATGTGAAGACATAAAGGGAGGAATTTTGACTGCTTTCATGCTCTCTTATAGTGGTCCGAACACTCGTCTTATTCACTCAGTCTCTGTGACAAAAAGATGACTGCGAAAGGGTCACAGAGTGGTTAAACTGACTTTATGCAATGAAAATAAAAAAATAACAGTGGAATTAAAAAATATCAATGGAATGGATAGACAGAGTAAGTTAGTGAAAAGGCTATTAAAATGTATTAATATATTTACTTACTTTTTATTATTTATTCATTAATTTAAAAACAGTATTTCCCTCTCTATATATGTATGTACATCACCAGCATTCAGAAGTTTGGGGTTAGTAAGATTTTTTAAAGTTTTTGAAAAGTTTATTTTTTCTCACCAAGGCTGCATTATGTGATAAAAAATACAGTTAAATCAGTAATATTGTGAAATATTATTACAATTAAAAATAACTATTCTATATACAATATATATATATATATATATATAATATAAATTAATTATTATATATACTATAGAATATAGAACCTTTTATACTATATATTTTAAAATACAATTTGTTCCTGTCATATCAAAGCTGAATATGCTGATTTGATGCTCAAGAAACATTTCAATATTAGTATTATCAATATTAAAATGAGTGCTGTTTAATATTTTTGTGGAAACTGATACATTTCTGGGGAATCTTTGACGACTAGAAAGAACAGCATTTATTTCAAATAAAACCTTCTGCAACACTATAAATGCCTTTACTGTCACTTTTTTATCACTGTAATGCATCCTTGCTAAATAAAGGCAGAATTCTTGCTGAATTTTAATACAATCTTTAAAAAGATCAGGAAGTTTTTTTTTTAATGAAAGAAAAAAAATTTTCAGCAAAGATGCATTAAATTATTCAATTTTTTAATATTGATTTTACTGATATATATACAATTGATAAATATTTTTGCTATGATTTTTGTATGTTTTTTTGTAAATACTATTTCATTTTTTTTATTATTACATGAATTGCGGTTTGTGCAGGCTTCACTGTGACAACATACCCTATATGTGACATGGCCCACTACTATGACAACTATAGCACTGGTTTCCCACAGAGTGGGAGGAAATGTAATTCATCAGGCAAGGAAATGACAAAAACAAAAAGATGGCGGAAGTGAAGAAAGAGAGTTTCTTAGCACTATATCTTCAGGGCAGATTTATAAATTATCTAAACGCATAAGGGTTAAAAAGAGAAGTTCCTCAGGAAGCACTTCCTCTCAGTGTATAAACAGAACAAACAGCACCCAATGTAATAATGCCACACATGTCTACTAAGCTCAGGGCTACAGAGGCATTCAGTCCTTCTCGCTCAATATCTAACATTAAATGCAATCCAATTCAATTTAGAAAGGCAGACAAAACACACTAAACAGATTCTCTCTGCTGAATGTACCATTAAACATGGCCACAGAAAGACACATGCATAAAACATTTTCTAACTGTATTGGGATTGAAATAACCAGCAGCGTGCTGCTTCTTTAGGGCCACGTGAGGAAGGAATTATCCCGTTCGACACACTTTCACACTCATGGATAAACAAAGGGTAAAACAAAGAGAGTTGAACTCAAGAAACTTTACTTTTCTGTTTCTAAGGAATCAAAAGAATCATTGCCTCTGAGCAAACAGGTCTCTGAGTCACTTAAGTGAATTATCAAACCACCCCATACCATAATGCACTGAATGCAGATGCTGAACAGGTCAGGAGCACATGTAACTCTTAATGCACACTGTGTCCTTACATCGAGAGGTGATTGTTGGGTAACACTTTATTTTAAAGGAATAGTTCACCCAAAAATGAAAACATTTGAATTTTTATTTAATCATTTAGCAGATACTTTTATCCAAAGCGACTTACAAATGAGGGCAAATAGAATCAATCAAACAAACAAAAGATCAACAATATATAAGTGTTGTGACAAGTCCCGGTTAGTCTAACGCAGTACACGTAGCAAGGTTTTTTTTTTAAATAATAAATAAAAATAATAAAAAGTAGATTTAAAAAAGATACAGAATAGATAGAGCTAGTGTTACAGTGTCAAGTTATTATTATTATTATTATTCTTTTTTATAATTAAAAAGAAAACAAGTAGATAGAATAGAAAAAGAATAGAGAACGCTAGTGTTAGAGGGTCAATCAATGCCTTGAATTTTATGCCAGCAGCTATTGGTAGCCAGTGCACATTGATGAACAGAGGTGTGACATGCGCACTTTTCGGTTCAATAAAGACTACTCTTGCTGCCGCATTCTGGATTAGTTGCAGAGGTTTGATAGAACTAGCTGGAAGACCTGGCAAGAGAGCATGGCAATAGTCCAGCCTGGATAGAACAAGAGCTTGAACAAGGAGTTGATTTGCATGTTCAGAAAGAAAAGACCTGATCTTCCTAATGTTGAGTAAAGCAAATCTGCAGGACCGGGCAGTTTTAGCAATGAGGTCTGTGAAATTCAGCTGATCATCAATCACAACTCCAAGGTTCCTGGCTATCCTGGAAGGTGTTATGGTTGATGCACCTAGCTGGATGGAGAAATTGTGATGAAGTGTTGGGTTAGCTGAAACCACAATCAGTTCTGTCTTGGCAAGGAAACTAAACCCTAACCCTTATTAATATTACTCAGTGCTTTGTGTAAAAAACAGTGTAACTGTTCTCTTATCAGTGTGATTTTAATATTACTTGTACTGAAGGAGTGGATGCCGATCTACCATATCATTCATAATAATATTATTTCATTATTTATTGTGTGTTTATTAATCAAGTTATTGAACAGTATTTAACCTCCTAGATTATTTGATGATTGACTTAGTTCCATGCTGAAGTCTATTCTGTTCCTAGGGTCACAGTGCCATGATTAGGTCAGGGTGACCTCCCATCTACGTGAGCGACAGTGATTGGGACAACTGTGACATTTATGTGTTCTGCTGTTTTATGATATTGCTTGCAACGTGCATATTGAGCAATTTAACTGGTAGTTGCATAATAAATATGAAATAATCCTGATTTATTCTGTATTTTTTTCTCTCTAAAAAGAGACAGGCATAGCGTGTGTGTGTGTGTGTGTGTGTGTGATGAACCATGCTGAATGCTGATAAGATATATAACTGAAATGGAGCAAGGGTACCTGGACTCTCTTTTAATCATTTTTGGGGATTTTTATAAAGCAAATCTCTCCCGTGAACTGCCAAAATAGAGATAGTATGTTACATGTCCCACCAGAGACAGTAATATAATGGACCACTGCTACATCACAATAAAGGATGCATATCACTCTGTCCCCCGTACAGCTTTGGGGCTCTCTGATCACTGTCTGGTTAATTGTATACCAACCAACAGGCAGAAACTGAAATCAGGTAAACCTGTAATAAGTACTGTATACAGCAAAATCCCCAGAGCTAAATCAACTCTGCTCAGAGTACATATTGTCCCAATCTACAGAGTGTTAAAGTAACACTGAAGCAGAGTTACCACTGTTGAGGATTATGTGATACGTTTTCATGTCTAAAAGCCTAAGCAGTAGTTGTTCATTTTCAACATTTTTAACAGTGGGTTTTCTTTAATAATGCTCACTCATCAATTAAATAATTGCTTAATTATCCCATTAGCTTTAACTCGGCTTCAGTGTTACTTTAACACTCTGTAGATTGGGGAAATATGTACTCTGAGCAGAGTTGATTTAACTCTGGGGATTTTGCTGTGAAAAAGATGGACTAATGAAGCAGAGCGGAATTTACAAGCCTGCTTCGACTGCACTGATTGGAGTGTTTTTGAAGCTGCAGCCTCTGATCTGGACAAGCTCCCAGACTCTGTATCATACATAAGTTTCAGTGAGTATTTGTGCATGCCCACCAGGACATACCTCTCATTCAATAATGATAAACAGTGGTTTACTGGGAAACTCAAACAGCTTTGTCACGCCAAAGAGGATGCTTACAGAAGTGGGGATAAAATCTTGTATAACCAGGCCAGGAACAGACTAACAAAAGAGATCAGAGTGGCTAAAAAAAGCTACTCTGAAAAGCTGAAAAAACAGTTTTCAGTCAATGACCCGGCAACAGTCTGGACAGGCCTAAGGTGCATCACCAAGTACAAGATACCACCCCTGCAGTCTGTGGAGAATCAACAACTGACTGATGATCTGAATGTCTTTTACTGCCAATTCGAAAAGCCCAGTCTCACACCCCACACCCACTCTGATCTGCACTTTACACATTCACCTACCCCCTCTGCAATCCCCCTCCCTCCCTCCCTCTCCCACCATTCAACCTGCGCTTAAGGTCTGTGCTGAGGATGTGAACCAGGTTTTCAGAAAACAGAAGACTAGGAAAGCTTCAGGCCCAGACAGTGTTTCACCTGCCTGTCTAAAAGTCTGTGCTGACCAACTGGCCCCCATTTTCACACAGATCTTCAACAGATCTCTGGAGCATTGTGAAGTCTCCTGCTGCTTTAAACGCTCCACTATCATTCCGGTCCCCAAAAAACCCCAAATCGCTGGACTTAATGATTACAGACCTGTCACTCTCACGTCTGTGGTCATGAAGTTATTTGAGAGACTGGTCTTGGCCAATACCTGAAGGGCATCACTGGACCCTCTTCAGTTTGCATACAGAGCTAACAGGTCTGTGGATGATGCAGTCAACATGTGGCTGCATCACATCCTGCAACACCTCGACAGACCTGCCCCACCTACAATTTCTGCTGGACCTGAGACTCGAATCCGCAACCTTTGGGTTATGAGACCGACTCTCTAACCATTAGGCCACGACTGGTGCAGTCTTAACAACCTGGAGCTCAATACGCTGAAAACAGTGGAGATGATTGTGGACTTCAGGAGAAACCCCCCTGCACTCCCCCCACTCACCATCATGAACAGCACTTTGGCTGCAGTAGAGTCATTCAAGTTCCTGGGCACCACCATCTCACAGGACCTGAAGTGGGACATTCACATTGACTCTATAGTAAAAAAGGCCCAGCAGAGGCTGTATTTCCTTCGCCAGCTGAGGAAATTCAACCTGCCACAGGAGCTGCTCACACAGTTCTACTCGGCCGTCATTGAGTCTGTCCTTTGTTCATCTATAACTGTTCAGTTTAGCTTAGCTACCAAATCAGACATCAGGAGATTACAACTGACAGTCAGGACTGCTGAGAGGATTATTGGTGCCCCCATGCCTATCTTCCAAGAACTTTATGTCTCCAGAGTGAGGAAAAGGGCTGGAAAAATCACTCTGGACCCCTCACACTTCCTCTTTTCACTGTTGCCCTCTGGCCGGCTCTACAGAGCACTGAGCATCAAAACAGCCAGACACAAGAACAGCTTTTCCTCCCAGGCCATATTTCACCTGAACAATACATAACACATCTCAGGACTGTACATCTAAAAAATAATTTATCATCTGTAAAAAAAATCACATATGCACACACACTCACAGTTCTGTCTATTGATATTTTCTTTTTCTCTATATTGTATTACCATATTATAATTGTTATTTATTGTCTATTCTCTTAATAATTAGTGTTTTATTTAACCACATTAAATTATATGTATGTCTGCATGCACTATGTCTGTACTTTCTGTACTGGAAGCTCCTGATACCAAGACGAATTCCTTGTGTGTGTAAACACACTTGGCAATAGTGTTCTTTTTGATTTTATTTCTGATTCTGATAAACAGTCAACATTTCGACAAAGTCATACTTATAAATGTACGACATACTTAAGTAATTATGACATTAAAAGGAAATTATGAGATACTAAGTCATAATTATGGGATAATGACAAAATTGAAATTATGGCATAAAATCCGTGATTTTAAAAATGTTGACTTATGTCAGCATTATGACTTTTTGTCATTCATGTTTCATCTCATAATTATGACTTAGTATGTCATAATTTCCTTTTAATGTCATAATTACTTAAGTATGTCGTACATTTATAAGTATGACTTTGTCAGAGAAAAAAAACAGAAAAAAAGAGGGTAAAAGCAATATAGTCAAATTTGACAAAATTATTATGGGCCCATCACATTTCAGGACTTCATCACTTTAACA
>NW_015507639.1:50924-51471 GCF_001515645.1 Sinocyclocheilus grahami
CTCTCACGTCTGTGGTCATGAAGTTATTTGAGAGACTGGTCTTGGCCAATACCTGAAGGGCATCACTGGACCCTCTTCAGTTTGCATACAGAGCTAACAGGTCTGTGGATGATGCAGTCAACATGTGGCTGCATCACATCCTGCAACACCTCGACAGACCTGAGAATTATGCAATCTTATTTCATCATGCCATCATGCCTGATCTTCTCTCAGCCAAACTGACCCAGCTCGGATTACCAGCTTCCTGACAGACAGTCAGCAACTAGTGAGGTTGGGGTAACTCACATCCAGGACCCTCACTATCAGCACTGGTGCCCCTCAGGGATGCGTTCTCTCCCCTTGCTCTTTTCCCAGTACGCAAACGACTGCACCTCTATAAACCCGTCTGTCAAGCTCCTGAAGTTTGCGGACGGCACTACAGTCATCGGCCTCATCCAGGATGGTGAGGAGTCTGCTTACAGGGAGATTAAGCAGCTGGCTGTCTGAAGTGAAGTGACTTCAGGGCCCATACTCGGAATTAGTGCTCTGCATTTATCCCATCCAAAGT
>NW_015507639.1:52870-53607 GCF_001515645.1 Sinocyclocheilus grahami
AATTATTATGGGCCCATCACATTTCAGGACTTCATCACTTTAACAATGATGTTTTAGCGACATCTAGTGTTCAGCCTTACAAGCACATGCATTTTACTTGAGCAACACTGCCTTTATTTGATATTTATTTGTTATGACTTTCTCCCAAGGAATACAAATAGAAAAACTAATGAACGTTCACAAAAAATATACAGCTATATGCTGTAGGAATAAAAGGGTTACATTAAGCATATAAGAAGATCAGAATACCTGTCTCAGCTGAGGATACAGGAAGGGCAAAGTCGACCAGGTTCTCCATCAGACTTAGAGCCCTGTCAGCTCTCTTCTCGGCCAGGCAGACAAACTTGCTGTTAAGGACATAATGTATGCCGTCACTTAAGGCATTCTTACTCTGCTGGTACCCAGCAGATACCTTATCCAATACAACATTAGAGGTCTGTTTTATTGGACTGGTAACACTATCCTTGGCGTTTTCCAAAGTTGATGACATCAGCTCCTTGATGCTTGCTGCCAGCTGTTGTGGAGGACACAGAAAAAGCATTTTTGTTTCAAATACAACTGTTTTACTATAGTTCTTGCACCTTGGCTAAATGTCTGCTCACAGTTAAAACAAATCCAATTAACAACTTACAGAGCAGTATTAAGGAAACAGTTTTGGACGTCTGAAGCACATTACCTCTGCAGGTGGATACTGCAAGGCTGGTACCTTCTCCTCCAGGTGGTCCAGTCCTCTGCAG
>NW_015507639.1:55190-56117 GCF_001515645.1 Sinocyclocheilus grahami
TATATATATATATATATATAAACACCAAACTTCTAAATATTCAGTCATTAGCTCATTACAAAAAGGAAAACTACAAGCGAGTCAGTGCTTGTAATGTGAAATTACGCCTCTTAGTAGATTAGTCTTGTGTAATGCTCATGGGCCCTTGAAGGATTCACATATTTAACATTATTGCCCAATTATTCATCTAATCACAAATACGGTGAGACCAGAGTTCAGTTTTGCCAGACTATAACCCTGGCTACACCGCATTTCTCAACTTGTATTTGAATTTATGTTACAAATACAGTCAAACCAAATTTTATTCAGACATCTTCAACATTTCTTACATTATCACAGTTTATTCGCTATAGTTTAGAAAATGGTAATAAAATATGACAAGAACTCGGAGTTAAACTGTGTCAGAACAAATTCATCTTGATAATGTCAGATAACACTTAAGCAAATCATGGTCAGGTCAAAGTGTCTGAATAATTTTTGGTCCCAAATTTATCAATTTTACCAGTAGTCCACTGTATGAAGAATTTTTTGGTATAATATATCACAGTTTATTTTATTTTGCTATCCTCACTTACATAAATGAACTATAGTGTCCTGCACCCACTAGTAAAAAAATATCAAAAATTATATCTGGTGTCTGATTAATTTTTGGTTTGACTGTATATTTGTACAAAATACACAGGAGGGCAAAAACAGACAAAGAATTGTCCTTGGTTGTGGGGGGAAGCTTCGGATTAAGAATGTGAGGACTCTGAGACAAGAAGAGCACTTGCAAAATATGATGCAATTGAATAGCACTTGCCTATTTATAAGTATTTTTGTTAAATAAATGATCTTCTACTTTTATCCATTAATATCAATAAAGATCACTATTAAATGTTGATTATAGGGGTCATATGATGTTGCTAAAAAGAACATTATTTTGTG
>NW_015507639.1:56127-59225 GCF_001515645.1 Sinocyclocheilus grahami
ATTATTCATATTTCCTGTTGTGAGCTAAATTCGCTACATATATAAAAAACTTAAAAGAAAAATGATCAACGAAACATCTGAATGTATCACAGAGCGGATCTCCAGCCCTACTACAGCGTAAAACCAGCCCATTTAAAAAAAAAAAATACCAGCCCAAAATGTGTAGTAACAAAAAAAAAAAGAAGAAAAAAAGTATATATAGGCTGTTTTTTGGCTGTGGGCAACTGTTTAACTGTTGGGAATAAAAATAAAACAACAACAACCGGAGTGTCTATCTACACTGAGTGCAAATAGGTCGCCTTGTTGGCAGAAATACCAGGGCTGCGTTCAATCCTGACAAAAACGGTGCAAAACGTGTTTTAAACAGAAACGGTGGTGCGTTGAACTCTGTTCTGATGACGCAAGAGTTGGAGCTATGGCGGCTGAGAAGGATATTATTTGTGTTCTTTTTGAAGAACTGTCGGAGCCTGATGAAATCTCTATAAATACGTGTTTAATACTGCAAAATACCCTCGATGGTGCAGTCACTGCCCTCGCCCTCCAGAATAAAAGAGAACATCCCAATCAAATGAAGGGATTTTTGCAAACTGTGCTTCCTAATTATTGTGATCCAACATGTGCCTCGCATTTCAGAATGAAAAGACAAACATTTCAGGTGAAGGATAATCCACTTCTTACCTCTGAGACTGTGTTATGATCTATATGACCTTATTATTTTTATTGTGAGTATTAGACTTATCATTACTGCTAATCACTGTTGTTGTGCTATGATATTGTAATATTTACCATTATATAATCGGAAGAGTATAGAAAAGTTTATGAAAGTGTCACTCCACAATGCAATAGCAAAATATATAAATATGTATAGTATTTTTATGTTACATTAATCAGTGTCGAGCACACCTTCCTGAGGAAAGGATATGGACCAGAAGACATTGCAATTACTAAATAATAGACAGACTTAAAGTAGTTCCAGATCTATACCCACCAAACAAGAGAAAACGCATCTCAAACCCCGTTTCACACCGTTTTCAGGAAACCTGTCGTTCAAACCGGAAACTGTAGCAAAACGGTGCACGCCGGTTTGAGCTTGAACTTGCCCCAGCTTCACCCACCAACGTGTGACTGGGCTCGTTAACATTAGAAAAGATGGTCATCGGTCGACAGATTCAGTGGCGTAGATAATAAAGCATCTGCAATATTACTTTTGACGCGATCGACCCGGGTTAGAATCTGTCTTATGTCGAACTCTTTTTCTCCCTTTTCAGATTTCAAATCACATCAAAAAAGCATTTATTTTTAATAAAATTAAAGAAAATAATGGTTAGTGGTTAGAGTAGGTCTAGGGCTTTTGTCCCAATAAGGTGGCATTTAATAATTATAATTAAATCAATATATTTATTTGAAATAAATCAATTAGTTATTATCGCATACTATTTTATAATGTATTACAATGCTGAGGTGCAGATAATTGCCACTATTTGCAGTAAGTAATTAGCAGAATATCCTTCTATTTTAACGTAGTATAAATAGAATCTAGCTATTTGCACTTATTGTAAATAGCATATCACTAAAAAATACTGCTATTTTCACTTAGTGTAAATAGGCTCTATCTCTACGGTATTTAACGTGATCACAATTGGATAAAAACATTGTAAGTTGGGCCTGTTAATTGTAATGATTTCATTTCCACGGTTATTCAAACAACAAATAGATTATATAGAGAAAGTGAGCAAGGAACACAGCATCAACGGAGCTTTCTGAAACTCAGAATCAGCTAAACGAGTCATTATTTTGAAACGCTGCAATTGGATTATATATTGTGAATCATTTCATTCAGATCGGGACGCCGGAGTGGGTTCGCAGGATGTTTTTTTTCAGCAGATGCAGGGATGCATAGACCAGCAAATCGCACCCTGTATATATATATATATATATGTATATTTATTTATTAGGGCTGCCCTCTAATAGTCGACTAATCGTTAGTCGACCAGAAGAGGCTTGGTCGACCAAAATTGTACTAGTTGCAGAAAAAAAGAAAATAAAAATCCACATTGGCGAAGTCACGCAGTCCGTGACGGACAGATTGTTACCCAGTCAGCAAATTTGCATATGCATATGATCGGAACTCCACGCAGCTCCCGCTCTACTCTCCATTGGAAATTAATGACTTCCAGTCTATCACTTGTCGTTTGTCGGAGATAGTGGAAAGGCGGCTTTAAGGGCAGGTTTTACTGTAGCAATGATCTAATAGTGGAAACGCAGCTTGATTTTGGGCCCCACCCGGCTCGTTGTTAGCCCTGGCACGCACTGACCAACAGGAAAATGACAAGCAGCCGCTTCTAATATGCCATTAACACAGAAGTATTCAGGGAGATAAAACAAAGCATGTATCGGTAACAGTATCGTTTGTCCTGAAGCTTATCGGTAGTCCGGTATTGACCCAATTACATACAGGTCCAAAAAAAATACCGGTTCTGTACCCATCCCTAGACCTATTGCAAAAAAAAGGAAAAAATATATTTGTATATTTACTTATATAATGGATATACTTGTACATGGCATTTATGTCCAAAATGGTATTGCACATACATAAACATATATTTGTATGGCCTAGATATATATGTTAATATATGAAATTGTTCCTATTTCTTATAGGTTTCATATATGTTTTTACTTCATATGATATTTTACTTCATTTATTTCATACTTCCATTGTGTTTACTGTGTTTTAAAATATTTCATTCTCTGAAATGCCACTTAAGTGTGTGCGACAATTTCAGTGTCTAAACAGTGCCAAATATTAACGACATAAACCAATTTGCTAACAATAAACAAAAATAACTCAAGCCTAATTCTCGTTTGCTGTTAGAATCACCCCCCCCCCTCAAACAGGAGATGAGATGGTCAAAACGTACCAAGACCATTATGTAAACATACCAATGGCTGTAGTGTTGGGAAGGACATTCAGGATTTTTTGGTCTCCACTAATAGCAACATTTGTTAATTTCCTGTGGAGAAAAAAAATATATATATATTTTGTACACTTTTTGTGTGTGTTTTACAATTCTACAATTATTCTGAAATTAATTTTGAAT
>NW_015507639.1:60388-61783 GCF_001515645.1 Sinocyclocheilus grahami
ATCTTCTTTATGCACCAAGAGCTTGTAACACTCCAAAGTGAAAGACATTTTTTTTATTGCATCATATGACCCCTTTAAAAGGCATCCAGTGCAACAAAGATTTCATATTTTAGATTTGACATTGACCTGAAAGCACAGCATCATGTCAGAAGTAATTCCGGAGTCATAATGTGTTTAGAGAGAGTCTCTCCAACTTGAACATCAATATCCACATTTGAAGTCCAAAACAGCTCATTAACATCTCACCAGATTACTTATTTTGCAGAGTCTCACTAAAACTTTATTGCGATGCAAAAACAGGCTACTCATTTTGTTTTGTTCTGCCTTTATTCTACAGACTGATTTATTGCCAAACTGCAGTCTAATCAATCAGGAATGGCCCTTTACATCAATTAGAACTCATTTGCTTACTGATTGTCCCAAAAACACAAAGACATTCTCTAAAAACTGGTAATTTTACTTGTTAATTATTTTATTTGTTATTGGACAAATTGCACTAGCCTGTAACAAGTTGTTCATAAATCATAATTATATAACATAAAAGTTGAAAATTTGAGATACTAAGTCAAACTGTAATTATAAGATAAAAAGTCGTGACTGACCTAAAAAGACATAAAATTCAAACGTTGTAATTACGAGATAAAATCTGTTTTACTGACAAACTCTTTATGTCATATTTATTACTTTACATAACTATATTACATGATTATGACTTAGTATCTCATAATTTTGACATTTATCTCATAATTATGACTTAGTATCTTTTTGATGTTTTACAGTTTTACCATAACATAAACTTTCACAAACTAGTCATGGTTAAACGCGCGCACACACACACACACACACACACACACACACACACACGACAAAAAAAGGACTAAAAGGAATGTAGTTACATTTGATATAATTATGATGCACCCATACTGACTTCACAGCCTGGTCTCATGTTTATACGTAGGTATTAATACGTAACATTTACAAGCACAAAACGTACACTTTTGTACGTTTTTAGTCATGCTAAAACGTACAATTTAGACGTATTTCAACGTTTAAAACGTACAAATCGCTACGTATTTTTAGCTAAAAAACGTAAAAATATTTACGTATCTTTTATATCATTTAGATATTCATATCAATGCATTTTTATCATTTTATTAATAAGCGATTTCGATTTTTAGACCCCTTAACCTGCCCCCAAACCTAAACCTACCCAATTTATAGCGAATATGCATTTTTATCATTTTATTAATACGCAATTTAGATTTTTAGACCCCTTAACCTACCCCCAAACCTTAACCTACCCATTTTATAGCGATATATATAAAGGATATAAAACGCAAATGACCGAAATCCACAGGAAAATAAAACTTTTAGTAACAATATAGCATTAAAATA
>NW_015507639.1:61919-73877 GCF_001515645.1 Sinocyclocheilus grahami
AAAGTAATCCATACGTTGCACCCGCAGTCCTCTCTGGCGGAATACAGTAGGTTTGTGTGATCCAGAGCAGAATTTCTGTTTTTCTGTTGTGAAAATATTATCCAGATAATTTTCCCGATCCACTCCGTGAACTCCTGAAGGCACGCGCGCATCATTCAAACACACCTCACCAGAAACACGGCATGTCGCAATCTGGGACGAATACAGGCGAGAGCCAAGGAGCGTTCGATAATCCTGCCGTAAAACCTGTCGTTTGAAGCGGCAACATTTGAATTTGTAAAGAGCGCGTCAGTCAGCGCGGGCTTTGCTGCTAATGGATTCGAGAGCAGCACTAACAGATTGAAGATTGCAGATTCGATGAAACACATTCTGTAAAGAAAAACTTGTCACAACACTGAACAATAAAGTTCCTTTTTTAGCTTTCTACCTCAGGTTTTAATCCAAACCCTAGTCATACTTTGCGAATTGGTATTAGTAATGATACTTAAATAACCTATACAGCTAATGTGGACATAGACATACCGAACAAATGTATTCATTTAAAAAAGTGAAAGACAATTACTTAAAAAAAAGAAAATCTGAGATATCAGCAGGAGGACTATGAAACATTACCTGTTCCTTCAAAATCTCACCAGCGTCCTTTTTCTCAGACGCCATCTCCAATAGCCTTCTGTGAGCTGCTGAAATATCTGGAGAGAAACTTCAGCTGGTCTAATCCCACATGTAGGCAAATATCTTGTGACAGAATTATTAGATCATGAGTAGGCTACTGCTGCATTCTTAAGCATGAGCAAGTCTAGTAATCTCAGTAAAGATTGGTATTCAAGACTGAGCGATTATGACTAAAATCATAATTCGTTGATTATTCCCTTGAAATTGTAATTGTAATTATTAATTCCTGTTATCACAATTTACATTGAATGATGTTTACCATTGTTTGAAGCAATTGCATAGATTAAAATAAACCAGTTGAAAACACTAACTGAAAAACTTGTATTGCTTTTCTATAGCATTAAGCCTCAAATGTCAAAAATACATCAGATTGGGTTCTTCTTAAATAATAAAAAAGTAAAAATATGCATGGTGTTATAATGTTATACTAAAACTAAAATTAAAACAATGGAAAACCCCTTAAGATAACCTGTAGAAAGAAGGAAAGAAAGAAAACCCCACACATCTTAAGCATGCATGACATGTAAGTGGGCTTTGAACGATTAACTGCTGCTTTGAACAATTACGTAATTAAGGCATCCATAATTGTAATCGCGATTAGAAATTCGATTAATTGTGCAGCCCTACTCATCAACAAATCACAGTAATACACTGAGTCTGAAATAAGCTACATCCAGTGAACTCTGGCAACCCTGTTATGATTTCAGAATCTCTTCCTAAATTACGTTAATGTGTTTTTATTGGTTAGCTAATTCCAAAGACTGTGTTTGCCACGACATGCTTTACTAAATATACATGTTCAACAGATTATAAAATGTCTTACCTGTAGAACAATAACTTTTGCTGCCTGACTGAGATGCCTGACTTTGTTTTTAGAATGGCAAACACAGTGGTCTAAAATTTCATAGTGGCTTTCAACTAGATGGCTGAAATGCGAAATTTCATGTAGATATACAGCATGTTAAAGCAGTGGTTCTCAACCTTTTTTTTCCACTGAGCCGCACTATGGTCCAAGTGCAAGTCTCATGGGCCGCACGCATATCATTTACATATTATGTCACCAATACAAACCAACTAGATTTATAATAGCCTATTATAGTCTAAATATTATGATATCTAATCTATTACATTCATTGAAATAAATAAATAATTGTACTCCCCATTAGTAAAACACCTGATGCTGTCGGGAGCTGACCAATTTTGTGAAATTCGGCTCGAAAGGAGTAACAGCACAATCAAGTTGCGATTGTAAGTTGCAGTCTGTAAGACGCGCACGGAAAGGTGACTTGACGCGCGACATTGCAGAAAATGTGCGTTCACAAATGTAGCCTATGTTGATCCAAATATGGAAAGCACTTTCGAATTGAAAGGGGTCATATGATGCAATTTCATTTTTTCCTTTCTCTTTGGAGTGTTACGAGCTCTTGGTGCATAAAGAAGATCTGTAAAGTTGCAAAGACTAAAGTCTCAAATCCAAAGAGATATTCTTTATAAAAGTTCAGAGTCAGCCACACCCCCCTAAAACGGCTCGTTCAAACACGCCCCCACATATCTACCTCACTATGTGGGAAAATTTGCATAACGCCGCCAAAATGTTCACGCAAAGAAAGAAGGCGTAACTTTTATTCTCGCTGTAGTATTGTTGCCGCTGCCGCCATGTCCTGAAGACGCTGTGTGCTTCGTTGTGAAAGCGAAACTACTTTGTTTGGCCTTCCAAAAGAGGACGATATCTGCTTCGTCATGCCTAGAGCTGATCTGTGCTGGTCGCTGAGGAAATACATCAACTTAGTGCCGTGGATCGCTGGCACATTTTATGGAGGACTGTTTACTGATCCTGGGAGAGTAACATTAGACTAAAATGCCGGCAGTTCTGACTCACGTAAGTACGTTTTCTTTTATCATTTGCCACTGATGATTCAAACGCGAGTTTTGGGCAGTGTGGAGTAGCACTTGTTGTTTGTCATTTCTCTGATCACAAATGCAGACAGGGTTTTATGTTTACGCGGCACGATGCAATGCAACGCGTAAAAAGACAGTACAACTATTATAGCCTAAATATTATGATATCTAATCGTTACATTCATTGAAATATATAAATAAATAAATAATTATACTCCCCATTAATAAAACACCTGATGCTGTCGGGAGCTGACCAATTTTGTGAAATTCGGCTCGAAAGGAGTAACAGCACAATGAAGTTGCGATTGTAAGTTGCTTGACTCAAGCGTGACTTTAGGCGCGACATTGCAGAAAATGTGCGTTCACAAATGTTGATCCTATGTTGATCCAAATACGGAAAGCACTTTCGAATTTAATAATCTGAGGAATTTAATAAATCTCTCCAGAGATGTTTTGCCACATTTCTGCAATTAAGGATGATTGCTGCATCATCCAATGCTGCATTGTAAACATCATCAAGTGAGTGGCGGGACAAACCGAAAGTTGATGCTGAAAGTACAGCACTCTCCTACCTTCACTGCTGCGACTACTCTTGTTTGTATGTGTTCCTTTGCTGGCATTTTCCACATTTCGTTTTTCTCCCTTAATAACATATGTGTCCATTCTGATGCTCAATTTTACTGAACTAATGGCTGCTGCTGACTATTTGAATTTAATTCTGCCAAAGTGCGCGCTTGTGTTGGTTAAATGCCTAACGTTAATTACAGTAGGCTACAGGTCTGCTCATGTTTGAAAATAATATATGAAAATCAAAATTAATTTACATAACAAAAACATTATAGCTTATATTTGTTTTGTACATTTTTACATTAATGTAAAAACTAAAATGAATTGTAAAACTGAAAGTTATTTTTTTAATTGTGTTCAGCGGGCCGCATTTGAATTCGTGATGGGCCGCGGGTTGAAAACCACTGTGTTAAAGGGATAGTTCACATTCAGTTGCTGGTCCCCATTAGGCCCTTTCTCACTGCTTTAGTTCCAGAACTAAATGTACGGTACTAAAGTACTGGGACGATTTTGTGCGAACTATTTCCCAGTACTATTTAAAGGGTTGCATTCGCACCGACAGTGTGTACTAAGAAGTGACGTAAGCCGGTCGACAGCGACGTCATTTGTGGTCATTTGTGCGTGGCGTTCAACAACAGAAACAAAGAACTACGTTAACAACAGGAGGATGGAGGACGCTGTGATCGGGGCTGTGTTTTTGATGTGTCTCGTGGGTTTCACAATAATGGACATGGAATGTTGACGTATACAAAAAACGATTGAAAGAACGGAAAGGAGGACTAAGAATCTCCAACGACAACTGGCAGTGCTACATTTGCTACAAGTGCCTGCACTTCAGCGTCCGTCCATCTATCGCGGTTCTCCATACTTGCGAAATAAGTTGACAATGTTTACATTACGTTTACACAGAGTTTTAAATCATGGCGGGTGAGGGCGCTTTCGTAATCGTTTGGCCAATCAATGTCTACTTACGTCACGATTAGTACCAGTTGTGCTGGTTAGACCCTGCTCCGGAGTAGGAGCTAATTTGGTTCTCGAAAAAGGCAGTCCGGTACTAAAATCGCACCCAGTTCCGGCGGTGCGCGAACACGCCGAAAAGAGGGTAGTTCCACAATTAGTTCTGGTACTATGAAAAGGTTCCTGCGGTACGAAAGGCCCTATTGACTTGCATAGTGTTTTTTTTTCTTTCCTTACTATGGAAGTCAATGGGGACCGGGGACCAGCAACCAAAGGTGAACTATCCCTTTAAGACTAAAGTTTTTAAAGTTAGCCGGTAAATACTTATATTTCTCAGCTGTGTTTCAGTCGTGTTGCACGTTTGTCCGCTGCAGTCAATTTTGTGATGCAATAACATCTACAACCACTAGATGCGAGTATTCTACAAGAACCTGTTACTTTCGCCATATAAGTATCGCCACTAGATAGAACAGAGAACTTATCTAGTTACTTTAATATTCAGACTACATTTTTCTGTATTACAGTCATTCTTGAGAAGTGGGACAAAACAGGGTGCAAAATTGAAAAAATAAAACCTTGTACTCAGACAAATGAAACTACATTTATAACATTTATGTATCTTATATATACTAAGCTACTGAGCTATGCTTTGATACAACCTCCCAACTTTTCTCTTTTTTAACAAAATGTGCTTTTTTTAGCTTGGACTGTGTAATATAATTTCAGCTTTATCTTTAACAGCATTCAAGATGTTTTTAACATTTCAAAACACATTCTTGTGTTAGCAGACACTTTCACATGTGACCAATAATTCCACAATAAATATAAAATATCATAATGAAATATTATCAAAATATTCAACTGACGGAGGTGACAGAACTGACGGAGTTGACCCATCTGACGGAGGTGACAGAACTGATGGAGGTGAGGAAAACCTGAATTTGTAGTCATTTTAACTATCACATACATTGAATCAGTCAATTACTGTATTAAAACAAACACAACAAACAGTGAGTATTGTTTATAAAGCTTTTATTCAAGAGTCACATTTAAGTATTTTGATATATCATTGGAACACAAAATCTTATGGTGGTGACATCTGACGGTGTTGACAAATTTGGAATTTCTTTCACAAAACCAATGGAGTTCATGTAGTAGCCATTTTATTTTTTTCTGCTGATGCAAGATGCTAATGATACCTGCTTCAGGAGAATAAAAATATCTAAATATTTCAAATAATTTCCTCAGAAATTGGAAGATGGTGTTGACACAGGAAATATTAACATTAGGATTTAAAATATTCTAAAACTAAAACTTAGCAGAGCCTGTCTGACACTGATGTACTCTGCAGAGGTGAACTGTGGCAAGGGGGTCCTTTAGAGTGACAGCAGCCCCTGATATTCCCTGATTTTATTACATTTTATTGAATGTCTGACGGTGTTGACAAAAAGTGGGGACGCAACTTTAAAATCGTATTAAACATGCATGTGTCATTAAAAAACAACTTTGCTTTTATAGGAGATATTATTAAGTGTTGCTTTTGATAAAACAAGCTCTTTTTCATCATTAAAAAAAAAAACATTTTTATCCATTTGATTGCATATGAATGATTGAACCCTTCTCTGTGGACACACTGTTTTAGATGTAGTGAGAGGACATTAAGAAACATAGATTTGGTACAATAATATTTTATAATTAAATTGAAGGTGATAATTGTGTTAAATAAATTATATTATTAATCCCTCGTGACATTTAAAATGGAAAATATTTTCATTTATAAACCTAATAGCATGCTGGACCTGTTTTGTCCCATGTCTCAAGAATGACTGATTTAGCTTTCCACTAACATTTGAGATGCGTTGACAAAAAGACATTTGTCTATAGAATTGTGTGGACAGAACAAAAAAAGTGTACATGTGTGACTGATGTCTTGTTTATTTATAACAGTGTCATCTTATATAATTGATTATATATATATATATAGAGATATATAAAGGTTTTTGTCTGGATCCATCCCCATTTAGGCAGAATATATATATATATATATATATATATATATATATATATACAAATATATTTTATTTTTATATTTTCTGTTTTCACTAGTTTTAGTAGTTTTGTTGTTGTCAGTCTGATTCGTTTTTATTTGTCTATTTCGTTTTTTATTAATTTTTATTTATTAGCTTTAGCTTACTTTTGCTTTAGTTTTTTTAGTACTTCAAATTAAACTAAATGAAAATAAGAAATGTTGCTCTGGCTAAAATGTTTCAGTTTTTTTTGTAATATTTTTTATTTTGTTTTAAGTATTTTTTTTATGGTTCTAGTTTTATTTAACAATAATCATAATTCAGTGACATATCCAATTGAAAAATACTGTCTAAATCAGGCAGCCATGCTGACATTCAGCAAGTTGAAATATACAGAGGTTCTTTATTATTTAAAAGTTAATTTGAAAACCTTCATATTTCATTTTGGTTAAGGACATTATCAAAACTGTCCTTTTAGTTCAGCTCAATACTATTTAAATGCACTCTAAGATGAAAACAGCCATACAAAAACCTCTCACTATGATTCAACTTGAAAATGACAACTCACTGCATTTTTGGATTGACTTTGAAAGGAAAACGGCTTTAAAAACTAGGGATCACTTAATGACCTTTAAGGATTAGCTCATGCACCGCAGACACTGAAATTACATTAGACATCATTGTTTGGATAAAGGCGTTGTTCGGATGACCGTATTAGACAGGCTGAATGAAAAGCTTCTCTATAAACTTGAGATAATTTTATTAGTTTAGAATTGGCTAGATTGCCTATAATGAATTGATGTCTATTCTGCCTAAATGGGGATGGATCCAGACAAAAATGACATTGTCCATCAAGCCAACTAAATAATTGTGATTTGCATTTCACAGACACATTGTTACAGAGGTGAACAGGAGTGCTTGCTGTGATAATAGACTCCGTGTGTGTTTCTTTCAATGATGTGGATCTAGCTGTCTCTGTCCATAATAGCATCTGAAATATGTTTACAGTCCTTGGAAGGATCAGCCATATTGAGAGCTGATGGTGAGAAAAGCAAATGCATATTTTTCCTAAGACAGATATGGAAGACTGTATATCACGTGTCCGACACCAATTAAGGCCAATAAAATTCAATAGTGATACCTATACTGATAAAGTCGTTGAAAACACCAAAGAAAACAGGTAACAAAATAATTCAAAAGAAAATTATCCTAAAAGATTTTGTGGAAACACAAACACTCACTAAGGAGTTCACCATAGAGGCTAAAACCAATAAAGATACACAAAACAATAAAAACCAAAGAAGAGGTGGGAGATCAAAGGAAGAAAAAATTACTGTCATACCGCAGGGATGAAAAATAGATAGCAAGAGAAGAATTAAGAGCAGGATGATCGTTTCAAAGACAGCCAGAAACTGCTGTGTTCTGCATATTAGTCAGCTTTTATGCTGATCTGTTGTACCATGAAAGATTTTAAAAGTAGCATGAAATCAAAATTGACTATATACTACACACTACTTTTAATACGCTTTTCAGCTAGGATGCTTTAAATTGATCAAAAGTAAAAGTAAAGACTTTTAAAATGTTACAAAAAAATATCTATATCAAATAAATGCTGTTCTTTAAACTTTCTATGCCTCAAAGAATCCTGAAAAAATGTATCACCGTTTCAATAAAAATATTAATTGGCACAACACTGATAATAATAATAATAATAAGAAATGTTTCATGAGCACCAAATCAGTATTTCAGAGTGATTTCTAAAAGATCATGTGATATTTAAGTCTGGAGTAATGACTGCTGAAAATTCAGCTTTATCATCACAGGAATAAATTACATTTTAAAATATGTATATTCAAATAGAAAAGAGTTATTTTATATTGTAATAATATTTCACAATATTACTGTTTACTATACAGACAATGTTAGTATCAAATGTAGCTATTTATCAAGATTGATCTGGCCATCCCTGACAGCAGCCCATAAATTTAATCCTGTGATGGAAATAAATGCATATTTATGAAATTATTGGCCATTTGAATGTTAATTTGAAGAACAATATATTGTTTAGTCTACAGTAGACAACTGAATTCAGTAAAGCACATACAACATTTATTGTAACGTGTACAAAGAACTCTCTTCACACACTCACATACAAACTTCTCCATCATTATGCCACTTCTAAAAGGTATTCATCAAAGACTATTATTAACACTATTGGAAGCAGAAATCTTTAGTCCAGTAATTTAAGTGGTGTTCCAAATCCATTAGTGCCGATATGCCCACCTCTATTTGCCGCTTTCAATTAAGTCACTGAAAACTATTCATGTTTTCTCAACCATGAACTGTAGGTAAACAGTGTATTCCAACAGCAGGATTTTTTAAGAACAAATTTAAAAACCTCACCTTGTTCTTCAGTATAAGATCATGTACAATTGGAGACCAAAATATTCAATAACAATAGCCAAAAAAGATAGATATAAATGGTACACTATTTAAAGAAAATTATGTTATTTAACCATTAAAGGCTGCTGCAGTTAGCAGAAATCATGGGAACATCATATGGTAACATTTATATTACAAGCATGTGGCTTTTCACTTCACAGTACGTTGATGGACTGAAGTCGAGTTGATAACTGGTGGATTATTGTGATGATTTTATCAGCTGTTTGGACTCTTATTCTGATGGCACACATTCACAGAGGAGCCATTGGTGAGCAAGCGATGTAATGATTATTATCTTCAAATATGTTAAGACGAACAAACAAACTCGTCTATATCTTGGATGGCCTGAGTGTGAGTAAATTTTCAGTTTGTCAATTCCAAGTTTTTTGATTATTGATTTCATTGCAGTGAGAATCTGCAATGGATAGTGTTTGCCTGTCAATGCAATTATTAGTTCTCCGTGGATATATGAACATATAGAAATAATAATAATAATAATAAAAAACTCTTTCCCTGGAAAATATGAGTCACAGCTGCAGTCAAAGAGATTTAATCTGATGATCAAGTCTGCAAGTCTATTAATAGAGCAGTACTCTGTCATTGAATAACAATGAAGATAATATATGGTGTCTCCCTGCAGCAAATTCTCCTTTGAGCTTGCTTCCCATGAGCGTAGAGAGCTGATGTGACTCACTAAACTCCTGTATATATCCTCTGAAGCTCTTGTGAAGTGAACACAGCAGGGGCTAAGAGGTGCCATCCTGCTGAAACTACTGACAGCCACTGGAGAATCAAGTCTTGTGGTATGATTGATGCACACACTCATATCAACTGACATATCAGGAATCTTGCTTTTTTATGGGTACATTACACTGCAATTATCATTTAGTCTGAGAAGGGCGGGGAATCATAAAAAAATTGAATGATTCCAGTGTTTTAACTGTTCCATTAGTGATTCTTTTATTAAGGATTATTTATTCAATTATTTTTCAGAAAAATGCAATCGCCAAATAAGCTGCAATTGATAATAAATTAATTTAAAACAAAAGGTTATTTACGCAGGGTTTTGTATAAATATTATTTCTTTTGCTCAAATAGCGTCAAAAAACCGTATTTTTCAGGCTAGACCAGCCAGAGCACAAGTGCAGTCCCAAGCGCACGTCTCAGAATGCTGATTGTTTCAATAGCAACCGGGACTTCTAATGGCAGCTGCTGTGAGGCGATGACATTTTCCTGATTAGCGATTGGCTCTTTTACTCAGAAGGCGTGGCTTCCTTCGATAGAGCGGCTATATTGAGCGGTGCATTTTCCCCCATTCAAAACTATAAGAGTGACACGTCTTGGGTATTCTACAGTCTTTGAGTAATTGGACTACAAGTGTCACGCTGTTGGTCTATGCTGCAGATTCACTAAAATGTTGCAGTTGACTAAAAAAAAAAGACTATCGTTCAGGGATCAGACAAGAGTAGCGCTAACATGCTACTGTCAGGCCGATTATGAATGTAATTTGAGTTAGTGTTTTCAGTCGGTGTTTAAAGTCGTTTAGTGTGTGGTGTCTAAAGAATTTAAGACCAGCTGTTGCCAGTCGTCCTCACAAAGATTATTTTTTATAATATTTGCAACTGATGCCGGTGACTAACTTTATCTGTTTCCGAATAAGTAAGCCAGACAACAGTAGCACTGTAAATTATGTGCGGTAGATTTAACATAAGTGAGAACAGTAAATGTACCCGGATGATGAAAACTTTAATGCAGCTGGCTCTAAATCTTTAGTTTCTTGGTTCTCAACCCTAGTTGCGACCCAAGAGATCACACCACATACAGTAACTGCAAAATACCACATAAGCCACAAGATTTTTTGTTGTGCAGACAGGGAAATGTTCTGTAAACCTGTCCTCCATTTAGACCTCCAACGTCCTCCATCTACAGTATGGGTGACTGCATAAAAAATAAAATAAAAATAGATGTACTTCTACAGACTTCAGAGCATCAATTAGGATGAACCACACAACAAGACAGTGAAAGGTGAAAGAAGTTATCCATGGTATAGAAAAATAATGATATGTTTTCAAAAATAACACATGTAACACGTGGAACAACACATACATAAGTCAGTGGGGGATCCGTCATCGCCATATCACAAGCCCATATGACACATCAATCCTTCTGGAATTCTTCAGTACATTGCATGACCTTTCATTCCTACCACCTGAAACACGACATAGAACTCCAGACCACACTCCCAATGGGATAATATTTGCCCCCACCATGTAGTCATCATCCACGAGAGGGTCACCTCCTACCCACTCACACAAATGACCTTCCTGCCATGATTTTCCCTCTATACTTAGTTTTGTGTATAAATTGCAGGCAGGTGCTGTAAGAGGGAGGACGGCTTTTGATACAAAGAGCCACTTTGGTTCTTGCAAATTAACAACCTTGGGTCTTGAGTAGCAGCTGTCAGATGATGTACAGTAATAATTGTTCCTTTGAACTGACAAAAAAATACAGAATTATTGAAAGGCCCACCAAAAAATGAAAAAGAAAAAGAAATTCAAGAAATGCCTCAAGATAAACTCTGAATGCTGCAGGAACAATAAAGCTGTAATTATTTTTTTTTAAAATATAATAAAAAAATGTGTAAATGCTTAACATCAAAAAGACAACTAAGAACTAATGCACTGCTAAATGAATTGCATGTATGATGCCTCATATTGCATCATTACTTTATATTTTACCATTTTAGACGAGGAGTCTATTTGCTTTTAAAAAACTGAAATAATGAACACTCTTCTTTGTGTCACAATTCATATTTTCAGCAGGTTGTAACCCTCTCCTTGGTGATAATGACAAAGAATTGTCACCTCATGATCAGCAGAACTAATCAGAACTGGCAGGCATTTTTCTCATTGTTAAATCTATTTCCACACAAACTGTGCATCACACATGCAGTTAACCGAAGTGAATATTAATTCATCTGCCACCTGGAGCTAATAAATGCCTGTGTCATTCGTTTGTTTCCTAGAAATTGAGGAAATTAGTGAAGAACTTAAAATAAAGAAAAACAAACTACATTTCGAAAGAGTGAGAGAAGAAAAGTCTATCTATCTATCTATCTATCTATCTATCTATCTATCTATCTATCTATCTATCTATCTATCTATCTATCTATCTATCTATCATCCAAATCACAAATACATTCAAAATGTCATTCATGCATATTATATTACATTGAATAATGTTTCACAGTTCAAAAGCCCTATTTTGCTGTCGCTTCTGTCCACTATGAAAATATTTTTTCACTGCATCCTTTAGAAATCATTCTAATGTCATAGCAGACAGTTGAACAATTCACTTCTACTTACAGATTTTTTAAATTGGTTTGGTACTATTT
>NW_015507639.1:76250-85397 GCF_001515645.1 Sinocyclocheilus grahami
GCTTTTTTATGGGTACATTACACTGCAATTATCATTTAGTCTGAGAAGGGCGGGGAATCATAAAAAAATTGAATGATTCCAGTGTTTTAACTGTTCCATTAGTGATTCTTTTATTAAGGATTATTTATTCAATTATTTTTCAGAAAAATGCAATCGCCAAATAAGCTGCAAGAGTATTTGTTAAATATAAAAACAAAATATATATTGTGTGTTTGATTGGTCCAGACGCTACAGTGTACATTTTCAAAACTCTTAGTACAAAACTTTAAACTGATGACACTTGTAATACCACTAGTCATTCTTTCAAAACCTGATCTCATGATTTCATTGTAGTTGCACATATTTTCATTCCACATAATCATTGTTTCAGAACACAAGATCAGTGTGATATGTATTGAGAACATTTGGTTTAATCACCAAAACACAACAGTAAGATCTTTTTTCAACTTAGTACTTTTAACAATCAGTTCATGCAGTAGCAAACAATACAAGGTACAGGTTTCAAATCACCCTCGGTGTTAAATGAATGTTACTGTACTGTAAATCTGTATACACAGCCATCACAGCAAATATTACACTTACGTTCAGACAAACTGACAAAAGCTATAAAAAAACAAAAACACACACACCTTTATACAACATGAAAATGTGATCAAAGAACACATCAAAAGTCATTTACATACCCAAGCAAAAAAATAAGTATTTTATTTAAATTTTAGTTTACAACAATACTGTGATTGCATGTGAAAAAAACCCAAACAACAACAACAACCACAACCTGTAAATGTAGACCTGAAATTCACATTAATTATCAAGCCGGTCTTCAACATTTGGCCGTACATTTTCATCAACATCACAGTGAATGTCTTCATTGTTCAGGCACCGCGGGAAAAACCTTCTGGCATGACGAATCCAGGCTTGACATTGCTCTGCAGTTATATCACCACAAGCTTCATCCATGGCTTGAAGAAGGGTGACATGCTCATGGGGATGGCGATCATACACCTTCCACCTCCATGTAGAGAAGAATTCCTCAATTGGGTTGAGGAAAGGAGAGCATGGGGGAAGGAAGAGGGTCATGAACCGAGGATGTGCCTGAAACCATTCCCGAACCAGCTCTGCATGGTGGAAACTGACATTGTCCCACACCATAACATAGATGACATCTTCACCCTGACAGGCCTGCTCAAGCTCATTTAGAAAAGCTATCAGGTGTTCAGTGTTGTATGATCCTAGAACTGGTCTATAGCCTACCACACCATCTTCAGATATAGCTGCACACATTGAGATGTTTCCCCCATGTTGTCCAGGCACTTGGATGGTTGCCCTTTGGCCAATAAGGTTATGTCCACGGCGTCTGGTTTTTGCCAGATTGAAACCGGCCTCATCAACAAAAATATACTTGTGATGATTCACAGCAGATGATTCATAACCATATGAAATCTGCAAAAACTTTATAGGAGACTAATTTTACAAAGGTTTCCCTTGTGAAAAAAAGTGTGCATAATATTATTGAATGTGCATTTGTGCATCAAATGGCATTAATGTACATTTTAGTTTACCATAAATGCTTGTCAGTACATTCAACAATACAGTTTAACCATTACAAAACAGAAGTATTTATGAAATTACATATAATGATGTACTTACGATCTACTTAAAGGGATATTTCACACAAAAATGTCTTCATATTGTCATCATCAGATATTTTGAAGAATAATGTTATCCAAACAGTTGTCAGTAGCCTAGACTTCCATAGTATTTCGTTCCATACTATGGAAGTCAATGGCTACCATCAACTGTTTGGTTTTTAAGATTCTTCAAAATGTCTTATTTTGTGCTCAACAGAAAAAAGGAGCTCATACTAGTTTGGAACAAATTGAGGGTGAGTAGATGACAGAATTTTCATTTTTGGGCGAAATATCCAATTAAATTGTAAAAAAAAAAGCTCAACTAATTCCATTTAATTGTAAATAAAATAAAATTGCATATAGTTTGTGCTTAAATATATTCTTTTAACGTATATTATTTCCGTAATAAGTATTGTTTTTAAAGTGTACTTTTTTCACCTTTTTTCTGTCATCTTAAAGGGTTAGCTAACCCAAAAATGAAAATTAGCCCATGAATTACTCACCCTTTCAGATGAATCCAATCGGAGTTATATTAAAAATTGTCTTTGATCTTCCAAGCTGTTTAATGGCATCAGCAGTGCATCAGTCCTAAAGAAGTGAAATAAAGCGCATCCATCCATAATAAAAATTGCCTCACATGGCTCTGGGGGGTGAACAAAGGCCTCCTGTAGCGAATCAATGCATTTTTGTAAGAAAAATAACCATATCTAAAACGTAATAATTAGTGCTGTCAATCGATAAAAAAATAACAAGTTACCTCTGGACATTAAAGGTATTTCGAATATGGTTAGTTTTAGTTTAAAAGCTAAAAGTTTGTTCTTATGTAGGTTGTTTTGTTGATGACGTTGTATTACGTACGTGGTTATTTGTGACTGTACATTTTTGTAGATGTGGAATTTTATTGTAATTTTTGTATTTATAATGCAGTGCCAGTGTACCTGTTACCAGGAGTGAAGTTTGTGCTTTACATCAAGGACCACAATGGAAATAAGTTTTGTTTTAAACTTTATTGTGTTATCCTTGACGAATAGAGTGTATTCACTACTTTTTTTGTCCAAAAAATAAATAAATAAAAAATTCGCACATTTTTCTGAAATCCAACCTAACATTAAAGTTTTTAAATATACTTTTATATTGCAATATTGCATTTTCACATTAAATCTTCAAATTAATGTACAAACAACATAAAGAAAGTATATATTTTTAATATTTGTTTAATGGCATCATTTTTTTATGACTGAAGACCAGTATCAATTATACCAATACTGATTTCTCTATAAAATTGCCCCCCTCCTAATATTTAACCATTGACTGTAGCCATTCAACATTACAGTAATAAGCTATACATTTTTTAAAATAACTTCTAATTTAAGTGAACTTAAAACAATCTTCACATAAATCCATTATAATAAATGTCATATTTACCTGCGCCCTTCAGCAGAAATATACAGAACTTGAAATTTAAGTTATCAAACACTAAATTCTAAATTGTATATAGATGAATCCTTAAAGCTATACAAGTTCTTTTTTCCTCTTTTTTTTTTCTTTGTCCTTTGATTACTGTATAATAGACATCATAGCAGCTGGTTATTAGGTTGTTTTGGCTGTTATTTCATAAGAGCTTCCGCTGCTGAACGTGACATGGGTCTTACACGATAAGCTATACATTTTTTAAAATAACTTCTAATTTAAGTGAACTTAAAACAATCTTCACATAAATCCATTATAATAAATGTCATATTTACCTGCGCCCTTCAGCAGAAATATACAGAACTTGAAATTTAAGTTATCAAACACTAAATTCTAAATTGTATATAGATGAATCCTTAAAGCTATACAAGTTCTTTTTTCCTCTTTTTTTTCTTTGTCCTTTGATTACTGTATAATAGACATCATAGCAGCTGGTTATTAGGTTGTTTTGGCTGTTATTTCATAAGAGCTTCCGCTGCTGAACGTGACATGGGTCTTACACGCATCATGTTTTCTCTCAACTCTTTCTACCTTTTCTGACCCACTTCAGGTCTTAAAGGTGCTATAGAATGCATTGATCATTTCAGTAGCTCACACAGCAGGGAGGAAACACAGGGAAAATATATATTTCAATACTTTCATTCGCAGTTATATCATTGAGTAATTATACTGTATATAAAATGTGGGCATTAGGGAGCCGCTATTAATATGTGGGGCATTGAAACTGCTTTTGAATGCACAATCGCTTTTTACTTTCACTTTCGAGTTTTGTGATCGCATGTGATCTGTGTAAACTACAGCGGCAGTGCTTACCACACATTTTACAAGATCAGATGCTTGTCAGTGGTGCTCAGGATCTGTAAATCATTCGCCATCATCCTCAGTCATCTCTCCTTACTCTGTTTATGTGGTAAGTGAAATCTTATATACTGTAATGTAACAGGCTACCGCTAGCTAGCAGCTAACATGTCCCTTTAGTGGCTCGCGTTATTTTATTAGAACGTGTTATCTGTTTTTCGTGCCTTTCTGAATACAGACACCAACCCATCCCTGCACATCACATCCCCTGCACAGCCTGGAACATAACATTTATTTCCATGATCTGCCATTTTCGCTATTATCCTCGCTTGTTTCTTCACCATACCTGCAGAACTTCTGATGATTCGGCTGTGCAGGTTCGGCTGGCGGCTGGCATAGAACATGGGCGGTTATATGCAAATGTTGGAAGCATAACTATTAGTGATCCCGACTGTAACATCACAGTCGGTGTTATGTTCGGATTCGCCTATTTTTCAGTGGTCGTCTCCCGTTCTCAGTCGTTCTGCACTTGTCGAGAGAAAAAGTGACAGAAGCAGCAGTTGTGAGTGGGGTGGCCAACCCTAGCCCCTCCCCTGCGTTAATTGCGTAAAATATTTTTAATGTGTCAAACTGAAAAAATTAATCGCCCGCATTCACGCGCTAATTTTGACACCACTAGTAATAGTCAATTTAATCTAGATTGTGCTCACTGTTGTAAACGGAAGCAGTTCCGGGCGGATGACGTAGGACGTCGGTGTTGCGCATGCGATGCTCAGAAGTGACGAACGCGGAAGTGCAGGGGAGAGATTAAAAAAAAACAATGGTCATGAATTAGAAGTACAAAATGAGGATTTGTAAAGAAGAATGTCGGAGGATTTGGTTGGTGACGTAGCGACCAGGAAGCTTAAAAGCATGTGCGGTGGCTTTTTGTCATTCAGCAAGCGCTCTGGGTGTGTGTCAGTCGCTATTTGTTGTGAGTCTTACTTAGTGTTGTTTGTCCACTTATAAGTTCCATTATGTAAAAGCTTCAGCAAAAATGAAGCATTTGGGCTAGAGCAGGTAGCGTTTAGGCTGTGTGTTCCTCTCTGCCCGCGCTATATTTCGGGTGGGGACACACACAGTTTGTGTGTTGTCTGCTTGAGAGCGAAGCACGCAGAGTCAGCTCTCGAGGGAGTTACTAAACCTGAGTAATCTAACGAAATACATTACTGATTACTTTTTAAAGCATGTATTTTGTAATCTGTAGTGAAATACATTTTAAAAGTAACCTTCCCAGTCCTGGCTACGGTCCCCCTAAGCGAGGTCTTCCTACTACAAAACAGACCCTCAGCCGGTGGATAGTGGATGCCATCTCCATTGCTTATGAGTCCTCTGATCTTCCCTCGCCTCTGGGGGTCAAGGCTCACTCAACTAGAAGTGTGGCGGCCTCCAAGGCCTTCTTAGCAGGTGTATCTATGCAGGACATCTGCAACGCTGCGGGTTGGTCCACGCCCCTCACGTTCATCAGGTTCTATGGCCTAGATATGCGAGCCACTCCTGGCTCTTCTGTTCTCTCACTCTAGCTGTGCTCTTCCACAGTAGGCAGGGATTTGTAAGTCTGGCGGTGTGGGCATACTAGTGATCATTAAGTTTTGAATATGGATATTTTTCTTACAAAAACGCATCAATTCGCTACAGATGTATTCGGTGAAAATATAGTCCGGGTGAAAGATGTATTCTTGTAAGCATTAGAGATAGTTTGTGTTTCTGGAGTAGAACCAAACTTTATTTATCTTAAAGGGGTCATATGATGTCGCTAAAAAGAACATTATTTTGTGTATTTGGTGTAATGAAATGTGTTTATGCGGTTTAAGGTTAAAAAAACACATTCTTTTCCACATACTGTACATTATTGTTTCTATTTTATGCCCCGCCTTTTTGAAACGCGTTGAGTTTTACAAAGTTCATCGGTCTGAAAAGCGATGTGTGCTCTGATTGGCCAGCGATCTAGTGTGTTGTGATTGGCCGAATACCTCAAGCATGTGACGGAAATGTTACGTCCCTTACCATACTGTGATGCCATGTCCCGGCACAATGAAACAAAACACATTTGGCATTTGTTGCATCCAGTGGGGACATAATTACGGATTATAATGACTTATACTGTCTTTTTACACTGTGTTGCATCGCGCCGCGTAAACATAAAACCATGTCTGCATTTGTAATCGGAGAAACGACAAACAACAAGCGCTACTCTACACTGCTCAAAACTCGCGTTTGAATCAACAGTGGAAAATTCTTTAAATATGAAAACGTATTTACAGACTGTGAGTAAGAACAGCCGGCATTGTAGTCTACTCTCCCAAGATCAGGAAACCATAAAATGCGCTGCACACATCTGTATATTTGGGTTGAACTGTTCTGGAATAGTGTTGTAAATACAACTTAACCACTGATTTCTAGTCGTGTCCTCTTTTGGAATGCCAAACAAAGTATTTTTGCTATCGCAACGAAACACACAGCGTCTTCACAACATGGCAGCAGCAATAAAGTTACGCCTTCTTTATTTGCGTGAACATTTGAGGGATGTTATGCAAATCTTCCCACATCGTGACGTAGACATGTGGGGGCATGTTTAAACGAGGTGTTTAGGAGGGCGTGGACCAGTCTTAACTTTTATAAAGAATAAGTAGGTCAAGCACAAATGATAATCACCTGTGTCTCGTTTCAGTAATTGGTGTGGAGAGACCGAATAAAAGGGGCCACCTGGAGCATGGAAGGCAGAGAGAGACTGACTGGGAACGCGAGCCACCCGGGAAACCGGGCTACTGGAGCAAAACATATATAGAGCTGTATTCTGAGTTATTGACGGAGAGTTTGAATGCGCAGTGAGCACCTTGTTCTGTTGTATTTACTGAGAGACTTTAATAAAAACTCGCATCCCAGTCCGCCGACCCTGTCTATCCTTCATGCGGTGGAGCCACTGCAGGGGCGCGTGGTCCAAACAGAGGGTGAACTCCCGTCCCAGGAGATAATAGCGTAGGGTGAGGACGGCCCATCTGATCGCCAGACATTCCTTCTCAATGGTGCTGTACATCGTCTCACTCTTTGAGAGCTTCCGACTGATGTACAGCACTGGCCATTCCTCCCCCGCTATCTCCTGGGACAGGACCGCGCCCAGCCCCCTGTCCGACGCGTCCGTCTACAACCTTTACCTGAGTGAAAGCCTGCTGGCACTGCTCCGTCCACTGGACCGGGTTTAGGGCTTCCTTTTTAGTGAGGTCAGTCAGCGGGCTGGTGAGGTCCGAATACTTAGGTACAAACCTTCTATAATATCCTGCCAGTCCCAGGAACTGCCTCACCTCCTTTTTGGTCTCGGGTCTCGGACAGGTCGCAACTGCTGCCGTCTTATCAATTTGGGGACGCACCTGCCCATGACCCAAGTAGAAGCCCAGATACCGTACCTCCACACACCCAACCGCACACTTTTTCACACTTTGGTCGTTAGCCCAACCCGCGGCATTGGAATACGCGTCGAACTTCGACACAGCATTCACCTTGTGGTAATCCACACAGAACCGGACCGAGCCGTCCGTTTTAGGCACTAAAACTATCGGGCTCGCTCAATCACTGTTGGATTCCTCTATTATTCCCATATCTAGCATGGCCTCTAATTCAGTCTGAACTACTTTTTTTGTGTTCAGGAAGCCGATACTGCCGGCTGCGCACCACCACGCCCGGCTCCATCTCAATGTGGTGCTGGATGAGGTCTGTGTGACCAGGCAGGGGTGAGAACATATCTGCAAATTCTGCTTGCACCTTGGCCACGTCAGTGAGTTGGGAGGGTGAGAGGTGATCTCCTCCTGGGGCCAGAGCAAGAGATTGGCTTTTGGTGTTCACTTCTGGCCCGAGATCTTCCTCTCCACTCACCGCCATCGCCAACATCACTGACTCCGCCTCGCTTCATATTTTAAGGAGATTGAGATGGTAAATCTGATGTGCTCCGCTCCTGTCTGAGCGCACTACCTCATAATTGAGATATCCAACCCGCCGTGTGACCTCAAAGCGTCCTTGCCACTTGCAGCGTAATTTGGAACTAGAAGTTGGGAGTAATACGAGTACTTTCTCTCCCGGTGAAATTCTTCAGTCTGATATGTCCGGCTGCGCCCTACCACGCCCAGCTCCGAGATGGTAAATCTGATGTGCTCCACTCCTGTCTGAGCGCACTACCTCATAATTGAGATCTCCAACTCGCCGTGTGACCTCAAAGGGTCCTTGCCACTTGCCGAGTAATTTGGAACTAGAAGTTGGGAGTAATACGAGTACTTTCTCTCCCGGTGAAATTCCCGTAATCTGGCTCCTCTGTTGTACAACCGGCTTTGTTTGCCCTGAGCCTGCAACAAATTCTCCATAGAGAGCCGCCCCAAAGTGGGAGTTTTGTTCTCAGGTCCAGTACATACTGAATTTCACTTTTACTGTCCGAAGGTCCGTCCTCCCAAGCTTCTCGTAGGACGTCCAACACCCCACGGGGCTGAAGTCCGTAGAGAAGCTCAAAGGGGGAAAACCCCGTGGAGGCTTGGGGGACCTCGCGCACGGCAAACAAGAGGGGTTCCAGCCATTTGTCCCAATTTTTGGCAACTTCGTGAACGAACTTCCAAATCATGGTTTTTAATGTGCGATTAAATCGTTCAACCAGACCGTCTGTTTGTGGGTGATAAACGCTGGTGCGAATCGATTTAATGGCCAAGAGTTCCTAAAGTTCGCGGAGAGTCCGTAACATAAACGCTGTGCCTTGGTCTCTTTCGGGATTCCCACCCGGGAGATTAGACGAAACAGGGCCTCCGCTACACTTTTTGCGGAAATGCTGTGGCGTGCCACTGCCTCTGGGTATCACGTTGCATAATCCACTAGGACTAATCCAAAGCGATGCCCCCGTGCAGATCGTTCTAATGGCCCGATGACGTCCATGCCAATTCTTTCGAAGGGGACCTGCATAAGAGGGAGAGGGCACAATGGTGCTATTGGGGTGGCCAGGGGGGTTCACCAGCTGACACTCACGACAAGACGCGCACCACCTGCGCACGTTCTTGTGAATGCCCGGCCAGAAAAATTGGGTCATTAGACGATTCGGTGTTGCTGTTTGCCCCAAATGTCCGGCCATCGGATTACAGTGAGCCGCCTGGAAAAGCATTTCCCGACGGCTTTTTTTTGTACCAACAATTGGGTTGTACAGTGGGGCAAAAAAGTATTTAGTCAGCCACCAATTGTG
>NW_015507639.1:86866-89586 GCF_001515645.1 Sinocyclocheilus grahami
CGGCTCAGCTTCTCCTACCTGTGCGACCGCCCCCCTTTCCCGCGCCCTTTCCTCCCAAGAGACACCTGCACATAAATGCCCCAATAACGCCTTAAAATCTGGCCAATTTGTTCCCAAAATTAGCGGATGTCTGAGGTGCGGGCTAACTGCCACCTCTACTCTATGCTTTTGTCCCCGAAATTGAATAGCCACCGACATTAAAGGGTAGTCCATCACATCCCCGTGCACGCACCGAACCTTAACCATGCGGCTCTTATCCAATGCCTCCGGCTGAATCAGGCTTTGATGCATTGAGGTTTGGTTGCATCCCGAATCCACCAAAGCCTGATATGTACCCCCCTTAATACTCACGGGTATCTGGTCCAGGCCAGCTTGATCGGGGGCAGCCTGCTGGGCATCCGGGACCCGGATCAGTGTCCCCACCTCCATCCCTGGACACTGATCAATAAAATAACCTGGGTCCCTGCAACGTCAGCAGGCCGGCCCAGGCCTCCCCGCCGCCCTAGTGGCAGGAAGTGGGTCAAGGAATTGGTGTGGAGAGAGCGGCGGAACGGGAGCTGCCGCCGGGCTGCTGCTTGCCGGACCCGCCCCCCTGGGCGGCACCCTCTGGGTGGCTATGGGTTCTGTCCCTGGACCACCCCTCCAGCGGGGTGGGGCTCGTGGGGGCAGATTCCCTCAGGACCTGGGGAAAGGGACAGGTTTGGAAGGCAGACGCTGTTGCGCCATCACAAAGGGTCTGCCTCCCTCCCCGGCCGACCCGCTGAAGGATGGCGCGCTTGAGGTCCTTGTAGACCAGGAGGTTCTGGACTGGCAGTTGTTGTGCGGCGACCTGTGCTTCCCCCGATAGCAGGGGGATGAGCTGCACTGGCCAGTCCTCCTCGGGCCACCCACCAGCCTCCGCCGACCTCTGAAAGAGGTCCAGGAACACCTCAGGGTCGTCCTGGGGCCCCATCTTGTGGAGAGGCACGTGGGTGGGTGGTGCTGGGGCAGATGTTGTTCCCGCAGCCCGAACCTCCCAGTCAATCCAGCTCCGGAACAGCTCGCGGTCTTCCTGCTGGGCTTGGATGAGGGCATGGAACCGCCACTCCTGGTCGTCCTTCAAGCCCAGCAGCGCCTGATGGTGCTCCTGGTGAAGACCCGCGAGCGATTGGATGACCTCCACAAATGGCGATCCTGACGGGGACTGCATGCCGGCGTCGGCGTTCTTCTTCCTCCCCGGGTTTCGGCACCAGTGTGATATGGTTCAAGAGGGAGGAAGGAAGAAGACAGGGTCGGTGGACTGGGATGCGAGTTTTTATTAAAGTCTCTCAGTAAATACAACAGAACAAGGCGCTCACTGCACATTCAAACTCTCCGTCAATAACTCAGAATATAGCTCTAAATATGCTTTGCTCCAGTAGCCCGGTTTCCCGGGTGGCTCGCGTTCCCAGTCAGTCTCTCTCTGCCTTCCATGCTCCAGGTGGCCCCTTTTATCCGGTCTCTCCACACCAATTACTGAAACGAGACACAGGTGATTATCATTTGCGCTTGACCTACTTACGCACCGCTCGTCTCCTGTCTCTCTCTCCCGGTGCAGACCTCGCTGAACCACATCCCCCTCACCACAGCTAGTTTCAGCCAGACGCAGTTGTCATTTTCACGTCCTGCGCCATGTTGTTTTAAAGGGGTCATATGATGCAATTTCAATTTTTCGCACAACTGGCTTTTAAAGGGGATGGGAGATGAGACTCTATTTGGTTTATTACACGTTATGCCCAAAAAACACACCCATTACTCATTAAGAGAATATAGACAACCCTTTTAGACCATGCGACGGGCATGCCGACCGTTTTTCCCAAAACGGTTGGCAAAAGTGGATTCGGACACGCCCTAAGTGCACCTGCGCCGTGCACTTTAGACCTTGCGCTTAGATCGTTAAAATAGAACCCTAGACCAGGTTTTTGTTGGTCAATGGCGCAGTCTATTTGAGTTACCTCAAAATAGCAACACGCCAGCAATGCGCCTGAACACACCTCATTTTCAGACCAGCACGCCCACTGGCTCACAAATGGGTGCAAATGCATTTGCTATTTAAACAACGTGGCGCAGGACGTGAAAATGACAATTGTGTTGGGCTGAAACTAACAAAAAACACTTGCGTCGTGCCTGGCGCCGCACTGCACCGAGTATATGATCGGGCCCTCGGTGTGAAAGCACCATTCGTCTGTGATTCGCCTCGCTTTTTCGTATCGCGCTTAGTGTGAAACAGCCTTTAGACTTGTACTGACATGTATTGGCATGGATACAGTATAAAAAATAACTTTATAAAAAATACATTGAGACTTTGTCATTTTTTTTTTTTTCATGATATTCATTTTTATGATTTCATTTGAAAGACAATGTGGAAAATAATTAGTGAGTGCAGAGTTTATACATTTTAGGCCAAAAACAGCTGGCCATCTTATTTTTTCATTAAACTGTATTCATCTTAAAAATAGCAGTTTTAACAATCAACATTTTTACAGGATTTTTTAGGAATTGCCAAATGACACAAAAGATAAACTTTAAAAAAAAGTAAAAATATGTAACCAATTATCATATGACATTCAGGTAGTACCACATGACAACTACTTTGTTTGATGTAATAAATGTTGTCATGGAATGCTAATGACAATTCCATGCACTATAATTATCTTTTAATACCACAGAATTGTTCATGTGAAAAAAAATTACACTTTCAG
>NW_015507639.1:91117-91691 GCF_001515645.1 Sinocyclocheilus grahami
AAAAAAATAAAATAAAGGTCCCTTTATCACCGACTGAAGCAAAAATAAATACAAAAGACATACATAGGTCTAAAAACGAACATAAAGAACCTTATCCTGCTGTGATAATTTACTGACTGTTAGTAGGGGTATGTGAAAGCTCATATAATTACGCTTTGTATTGTATTTTTCAACAACATAATTTCAGAAGTCTTAAGGAAAAGTGGTGAGAATTGGGAACTGTCTATCTTCCACGCTAAGTCTGAGGACAGGTGCTCCACAGGGTTGCGTTCGACTGGATTGCCAGACACAGCACCAACATCATCTTTAAGTTCGCTGATGACACCTCCATCGAATGGTGATAAGTCAGCCTACAGAGATTATGTAAAAACACTATAAGTGGTGCAAAGATAGTAACCGCTGTCTCAACATCAGCAAAACTAAAGAGTTTTAGAGGACTTTAGGAGGAGGCAGGTAGACAGCCACACCCCCCTACACATTGACGTAAATGCTGTGGAAAGTGTCGGGAGCATCAAGTTCCATTCATTCCAAATCATTGCTGACCCCAGTCACCCAGCACACAACCTGTTTATCA
>NW_015507639.1:91701-92254 GCF_001515645.1 Sinocyclocheilus grahami
CTCATTCTGATGGCACCCATTCACTGCAGAGGATCCATTGATGAGGCTAATACTAAATTTCTCCAAATCAGTTCCTATGAATAAACAAACTCATCTACATCTTGGATGGTCTTTAGGTAGGTACATTTTCACCAAATGTTCATTTTTCGGTGAACTATACCTTAAAAAAATTATAATAATATGTACACTTCTATAACTGTTGGTAACACCACTGGCATTCTGTATATATATACTGTAGTTCTCTTTTTTATCTTATCTCTATCCATATATATGTTATTGATAGGAAAATTGAGAGCAAATGAGGCAAAGATAAGATCCGCAAGTGATGCAATGGATTTTGATTTTGATTTGAACTTGTGTCATCATACAAGCAGACAGAGGAATATGTCAAAGTTTGTGTGCTACCTGTTAAGGCCACGGCACTGACCCCCTTTTTTTTCTTTTCAGCAAAATGCAGCCTCCACCAGTCAGTGGCCAAAAGCCAAAAGTTATTTGGAAATCTTCATTCTGGAGTTGGTTAAAAAAATTCTAATGTACAAAATATTAGGGGGGG
>NW_015507639.1:92327-93112 GCF_001515645.1 Sinocyclocheilus grahami
AGCGATATCTTTGTCGTACTATCCTTTCATCTGTTAAGGGTGATTCCGATGACAGCGCTGCTCAGTGCATTTGTTAGCTTACAAAGGTGTTGTTCAAAGTAAAATTAACTTGTTTCAGTCTCTTGTTTCAGTCTCTTTCAATATAAAAGTCTATACTGCCGACTCGTAAAAACAGTATCTTTTCTCCATCTAATGGTAGAATAACGTAACTAAAATCACCATCAAGAACATCACACACCGTTTCTCAATGCAATACTATTATTATTTATATAAAATATTATTGAATAATAAATTGAATAGTAACATTTAATAAACAACAACAACACCAGCTATCACAAAGACAGCGCTCTGACAACATTAAAGTTATATATAACTTTAGACTTTGCCCTCAGCCAAAACTATTTGCTCTGGAACAAAATAATAGATTAATAAGACCAAAGACTGCCCATGAGATTTACCCAAAACGAATTATATCTCGTGTTTAACCAGTATAGAGACATCAGACATCAAAAATTTGCTTCAACATTTTTGGACATGTGAGCTCCAGGCCGTCAGCAGCCATTCAGCGCTCATGAACACGCTGAGAGCAGCCTTACCTCTGCCAGATCTTCTGGAATTTGCAGCTGGCAGTATTATTTATTTTTATAATTATAGAGGATTTGGGCATCCGCCATGACACTCGCTGTGAGAAATACCGCAGGCGGAGGGATACAAATGGTGAAACGGTTGAAGCTTTGTTATCACTCTAATATCACACTCTTATCAGCCAATCAGATTCGAGGACC
>NW_015507639.1:97198-97853 GCF_001515645.1 Sinocyclocheilus grahami
CACCTCTATTGGTGATGTAGTTCGGTAACAAGCTGGCGTTTTTCATCATGCTGCTTTGTGAACCCTATGCTGCAATGTCAGTAGTAAATAATCTACTGTAGAGCTGCCATTCATGTCATTCACAGTCCCTGCTTCTGATTGTGTTTGCAATGCTGCTTGTTAGAGCAGGAAGCAGTACATTTCACATTTTAGTCTTCTTACAGTTTATTTTTCCTGTTTGTTAGCTCGGTGAGCAGTGCACTTCAACAGTTCAGACTGTGCTCCTCTTTGACCCCACCATTACAAGCCAAGATGAAAAATATGGCTCTCTACGCATGAACTCCATTACACTCTCCAAGTTGTCTGTGTAGGTGTACCTTCTGCATCATCATCACCTTCTGAAAAAGCTTGGTACTTAATATTCTCTTGTGTCTGTGTACCTGTCACTTGTGCTATTCAGCAAGAAAATGTATGTGTGTTAATTTATGTGACACATTCGCCCCTCATTTCTTATTACTGCTGTGGTGCAAGATCAAATAAAAAAATATATATATTTAAATGTTTTTTTTTCTCACCCATCTTAATGAACCACAAATAAATCTATAACTTTAAAATCTAACTTGAAATGTTCATGACAGAAATGTATGGAAGCTGTTTCTACATTACACTACAAATA
>NW_015507639.1:99441-100569 GCF_001515645.1 Sinocyclocheilus grahami
GCTAAAGTCACATTGCAAAATTCAAAGCTACATTGTGAAATATAAACATAATTGTGATATATGAATTCACAATTACAAGAAATAAAGTATAATTTGAAAGATACTGTAAAGTTGTATGACATACAGTAAAGTCCCAGGCTTGCATAGAAATATATTTAACACATATTTAAATCACAGTAAAAATAAACATGTCAGAAGTAACTGTCATCTTAAAATAAAAAATTCTTCACAATTATGAGAAATACATTTGCATTAACAAGAAATTAAGTTGCAACTGCTAGATAAAAAGTCACACTGTGACATATAAAGTTGCATTGTGAGTCATAAAGTTACATTTGCAAAATATTAAATAACATTTACGAGAAATAAAGTATCAACTGAAAAATACACTGTCAAAAATACAAATTCTTAAATGCCATTGATGGTTCCATGAAGAAACTTTAAAATCCATAGAACTTTTCCATTCTTCACACTATGAAAAATTGTTCACTAAAAGGTTCTTTGAGGAACCAAAAATGTCTCTTATATGGCATCACTGTGAAACTCCTTTTTTGGAATCTTTATGTTTAAGAGTTGACTGTAAGTTGCCTTTTGAGATATAAAGCTGCATACATCCACAGAAATATCTTTAGAAATGAAAAATAAATGAATAAATAAAATAAAAATACTTTTTCAGTTCCCCCCCCCCCTTTTCTTTTTATTTTTTGCAAGCTGATTGTAATTCTTTACTCAAGCTGCGGCCTTTTCTTTGTTCTGACAACAGTTTTGGTTTTGCTGGGCTAAGGTGCTTGTTTTGAGTCACGCTTAAGCCTCAGGTATTATATTCAGCACCTCGCCATGGTGCCAAACCTCTCTTAGGGCTTTCAGAACAGAAGAGGTGCATCATGGACTGGATCAACACTTGATTTATGCACCTGGATCAAGGATGCCACATCCACACTATCCTGACCTGCTCCACACCTGTCTGCACACTTCTCAGCGCGAGTTTGTATATGTACCTCAAAACGCATCAAATGGAGGTGCATCTAACTAGGGCCATCTGACACGTTTTAACCTTCTCGACTGCTCTTCACTTCCTCCTGGGTACATTTTCATATTACCAACAAGACAGAGTCAGGCTCAATGTAT
>NW_015507639.1:100625-102471 GCF_001515645.1 Sinocyclocheilus grahami
TTTTTTTTTTATAACAACATGAGGTAATTAATAAGGAATATAGAGCAAAATAGGGAACAATTTCAGATGTCTTGGTCTCATAAAATGCAAAGATATTGTGTTGAACAGTCTGAAAATAATTCTCAGAATCTCACTGAAATGGAAAGACAAACACTTGAAGATAATTGCAAAAAGGTATGAAAGTACAGCTTAAAAAAATTGCTTCAGAATTTAACCATCACCTTTGTGTCCCAAAAAAACAAAAACAAAAGCTCTGCACACTGTGAGCTTCACAAACTGCAATTTAAGGTAGGGGATGCCATTCAGGAAGCTATTTGTTTATAAAATCAGCACAATTTTTGCATGCTAACTCACGGTAAAAATCTCAGGCTGATAACGAGTGCTCCTTGTCTTTTAAACCCAGTCCTGCCTGGAGGGGTTCTCCTATTTATGCTGCGCCATATGCATATCAGCCGCCTACCAGTGTACATGAACGCCTGTATAACCTCTTTGTGAATGTGTTTATGTTTGCACTTATATTTGTGCACATTGGATATTTTTGGTTCTTTGGACACAAGTGCATATAAAAATGTGCATCAGGAATGTGTTCACCCAGGAGGCTGGAAAGGCATGCATTCTAAAATGTTCAAAAGAGAAAATAATCAAGTGTATAACACCAATATAAATGATAAAATACGACTTCAAATAGTGTTTACAATACTTACTTTTTCTGAAATAACATTGTCAAGTAGTGAGTTTCAAAGCCAGCATCTCCTTTGCTTTCCTTGAGGTCTTAAAGAGACACGAGGGGGTAGCTGGAGAAAGAGAAAAAAAAAGTAATGTAAGAAGCAATGCAAAAAACAATTAAATAAATCTTCAGGCGTAGAACATTATTCTAGTCTCGGATATATTAGATGCACCACTTTTTTAGGATTTGTTAACTGATGAACAAAAATATAAAAAAAAAATAACAAAAATTGAATTTTTTTATAATAACATAGTTATTATTCTTAAAGCAATGTAGGAAAAAATTTAAATGTGAAAAATATAGCTTTGGTTGCTGATAGTTTAAGCCAGTAAATGGTGTTCCATATGTATTAAACCATGTAAACATGAAAAGTAACTGTAACACGAATTTACAATGGAGTAAAAAACAGCAGAAACGTACATAAGTCCAATATGGTACTAATATATTCTGGAATATATATTGCCTGTGAGGTTATGAAAGACTCCTCTTTGTTCATGCATGCTGATTATGCAGACAGGTAATAAGTATTTTTTTTATTCAGTGCAAGGGACAAGCCACAATATTGGACAGTGAAATGACCTTTACTAAAATAATGGAGCTGGATGAACCTTCAACCTCCTTTCAGATAGTTTTCGAAACATACCATAAAGACTCTGTCAAATTGCAATGAGTAAATGAGAATGAAATCTGTATGCGCAATCAAAATGTTTCTCTGTGTGTAACCCTCTCCACACTCTGGTTTGTTTGCTTTTAAAGGTTAAGTGCTTGCATTTGAGGCACACAGTCTATGCAGGTATAAATAAGTACATGAATCAATATTGCACAAGAAAGAGTGTTGTGGGTTCAGAATCTGCCATTCCTAATACAAACTATTACTTGATCGAAAGCAAGTTGTTTCTGAGAAGTTAACAAGGATGCAGACATTATACAACATTATAGGCAACATAGTTCAATTAAAAATGTAAAAAGTTTATTCGTAGTTACCTATATTTTAGACACAATATTGCCAGTTATTGGCGTGTCTGTTTTTGCTCCGACTGTGAAAATAGTTTTCAAACATAGCCACAGCAGATCTGTTGCAACAACAGGCGTTTTGATCCTGAATGAACCAAACTAAGC
>NW_015507639.1:102744-102970 GCF_001515645.1 Sinocyclocheilus grahami
AAAATCTAAAAAACCTTTTATGACTATAAAGAACCTTTTGTGGAATGGAAACATTCCATGGATGGTAAAAGTTATGCCAATAAAGAACCTTTATTTTTAAGTGTGCAGTTTCAAGGGCCAAACTAACTAACTAACTAACCACTGTATAAAATCAAAGGTGACAGAACATTCCAGAGAATGTGAAAAATACAGGTGCATCTCAATAAATTAGAATGTCATGGAAAAG
>NW_015507639.1:102980-103284 GCF_001515645.1 Sinocyclocheilus grahami
CCTCTTGACAATACCCCATAGATTCTCTATGGGGTTCAGATCTGGGGAGTTTGCTGGCCAGTCAAGCATAGCAACACCGTTGTCATTTAACCAACTTTTGGTGCTTTTGGCAGTGTGGGCAGGTGCCAAATCCTGCTGGAAAATGAAATCAGCATCTTCAAAAAGCTGGTCAGCAGAAGGAAGCATAAAGTGCTCCAAAATTACTTGGTAAACGGGTGCAGTGACGTTGGTTTTCAAAAAACACAATGGACCAACACCAGCTGATGACATTGCACCCCAAATCATCACAGACTGTGGAAACTTA
>NW_015507639.1:103619-103867 GCF_001515645.1 Sinocyclocheilus grahami
TTTACCCTTGACATTCATGTCTTTATTGGGGACAGAAAAACAAGAGAAGCTAATGTATACATTTAAGCATGCATACTTCGATACTTCGCAAGACATATTTAAAACATAATATCAAGAGAGAGAGATAGATACAGAAGGAGGAATTCAGAGAGAATGCGTTGTATATATAAGAATGAGAGAGAGGGAGAAAAAGGAGGGGTAAGACCTGTCTGGACTCAACAGAAAGACAGAGAGTGTTTTCTAACACT
>NW_015507639.1:104629-122686 GCF_001515645.1 Sinocyclocheilus grahami
TTTCTTCCACACTTTTTCCTTCTACTCAACTTTCTGTTAACATGCTTGGATACAGCACTCTGTGAACAGCCAGCTTCTTTGGCAATGAATTTTTGTGGCTTACCCTCCTTGTGAAGGGTGTCAATGATTTGTCTTCTGGACAACTGTCAGATCAGCAGTCAACTATGATTGTGTAGCCTAGTGAACCAAACTGAGAGACCATTTTGAAGGCTCAGGAAACCTTTGCAGGTGTTTTGAGTTGATTAGCTGATTGGCATGTCACCATATTCTAATTTGTTGAGGTTTTTGTTAAATGTGAGCCAAAATCATCACAATTAAAAGAACCAAAGACTTAAACTACTTCAGTCTGTGTGCATTGAATTTATTTAATACACAAGTTTCACAATTTGAGTTGAATTACTGAAATAAATGAACTTTTCCACGACATTCTAATTTATTGAGTTGCACCTGTATATAGGCTGCTTATAGGTTCCTACTCTATGCGAAAATGGATCATTGTAATATTGCCTTGACTCTTTTGTACTTTATTAACAATGTACAGATTGATTAAGTTTTCTATTTGAACAGACCAAAATAGTGTGTAGATCTCTTGGGGCAGTCTCTATACCCAATAGAAATGTGAAGGGAAGTAATATTCATTTCAATGTATGCTTCTCTTTATTGCTGTAAGGGTGAATTTTCTTTTATGAGATTTCTGGAAATCAACTTTCTCGGCCCTCTCTGAATGAGGGCAAGAGGAGCATTATACTGTATAGGAATAAGAATCAGAAAGAAGGCTAGTACCTATGCAATATTTCCAGTTTACAAAAGCACCCATTTTTATTGCAGGTAATCTTTCAATATTCTACCAGAAGACGGCAGTTCAAAAGTCTGTCATTCAAATTCTCTGCTGGATGCAATTGCTCTCTAAGCAAGTTTGCGGTGCATATTATATCTGTGGAGAAGGTTTAATAAGTTATCCCCAGTGACAGGATGTCTATACCTGAGTGTGTTTGGGAAGGAGGGGTTGTGTGTTTGTTTATATATGGCAAGATTTAATGAGAGGAGACAGAGGAGAGCCGTATTTGTTGCAGTGTTGATGTGCCAGACAGCTCAGTTCCCTGTAGCAGGGAAATGGGGCCAACTCAGGCCGGAGCTCTGATCTGTCTGCAACACCCTCTGAAGCTGAATTGAGCTTGACTTCTGCCACAGCACCCTCTCCTGTCTCCAGGTCTGGATGGGTAGGAGAGACCTTAAGGTCACTATGAAATTAATTTCCCTTGCAGCAGCAGTGCTGACACCTTCTCTTTAATACAAAGCCTCAGTGAAATCAATTACTGTCATGCTAATGCTTAGGAGATATATTTGAATAAGAAGAGCATGCCGTACTCATTGCATAATCAATTGTGGTGATTATTCTGGGTGCCAGTGTTGAGACCTGCTTGGGGCTTCATCATAATAGTGAAGTGCAATGCAAAGCCCACATCACGCCTCAGTTAGTAAATTATAATTAAAATACGGTTATACAATTAATTAAAGAGTTATAATTATGAAAAAGAGCTACAAATCGTCCCATATGGTCAAAGAAAAAAAACATTATTAAATCATTTACTTTCAGACTATAGGAACGTTAGCCTAATCCCACTATGATAAAATTTCGACTGAATCAATTAAATAAAATGTATTCAATTACACAATAATTAAGTAATCAGCTCAGTTGAAATACAAATAGATTATTTAAATTAACATAAATACAATTTATTACATGTTTGTTAAACCATTCAAGTACGTTCTTAAAGGCCAGCTGGTGGTCTCAGGTTGTTTTACATAGGGTCATAAACTATTTTTCAGCATGGTAAGTGAAACTGGTCTTTCTATTTTATATAAAGTATATACTTTCAAACTTTTATTACAGACTCAAGGTCTAAAATAAAAAAACAAAACAAAAAGACAATAGGACAACATATACAACCCATAGCATCTACCACACACTATAAAGAGTTACAAAATACAGCAATACCAATGTCTCCACAGCTTTGACTGATACCATGTAGTAGTGTTGTTAAGACTATAGGAACGTTAGCCTAATCCCACTATGATAAAATTTCGACTGAATATATATATATATATATATATATATTTGAAGGATGTGCCTGTGGAATGCTAAATAAATTGGCATTAAATCTATCCTGAACCACAAACCACCTTCCAAGCAAATTCTTGTCAATGCTAAACAAATCTGAACAAATGACTGGTCACACAGATAGGGTGAGCTCAGCAAATGTGATCAGGTAAAGTGGGATAAACAGTTTCATAAAACAAATAGTTTGAACTATTATCATTTTTTATTAAAAAGAAAATTGCTTTGAAGACCTTTGTACTATTTGGATTGCATTAAACGTTTTATGTAGGCTAAACTGAAGAAAAAGTCATGAATTATCATGAAATATTGTTTAATTTATACATTTGTATTTGCGTTTAGGAGGGCTGCGGCATCACAGAAAATGGCCGAAAACAAACCAGTCTGACTTTCAGGAGAATTAACTTTTTAAAGGATTTTCTGTAGGTAATTTCTTGAGGTTGATTTTACACAAGCTTCTTGAGGTAGATTTGCTAAACGTCAACTATTTTAAAGACATTGAAAACACCTTTAAAACAACGACGGTAACTATTTAGGAGAACCTAGAACCGCGTACTGTTGCTATAGTAACCTTCCCAGGTGATCTTGAGTTAAAGGGGTCATATGATGCGATTTCAAGTTTTCCTTTCTCTTTGGAGTGTTACAAGCTGATTGTGCATAGATAAGATCTCTGAAGTTGCAAAGACTAAAGTCTCAAAACCAAAGAGATATTTGATTATGGTAAGGGGGGTTACATTTCCAGTGCTTGCGGTGTTCGGCCAATCACAATGCACTGGGTCAGCTGGCCAATCAGAGCAGACTGTGCTTGTCGGAAGGAGGGACTTTGTAGAAAACAAAGCGTTTGAGAGAGGCGGGGCATAGAGGACCTACAATAATGTACAGTATTTGAAAAATAATGTGTTTTTTGAACATTAAAGCATGTCAACATATTCTATTACACCAAATACACAAAATAATGATCTTTAAAAAAGCATCATATGACCCCTTTAAATTTGTGAACATGTTTTTGAACAGCTTGAATATATGCTATCCAATTTGTAATCTACTCTTTGTGTTTACTAAAATTATGTTTGAAATGCCAATGAAAAAAGTATGCATATTTAAAACTCTTCAGTATAATAACTTTTATTTTTTTCCTTCGGGGTGGAGGATTCAAATCCCCAGAGAAACCCTCCCCCTCCCACCCCAGTAATTCACCCTCCGCCTTAGATGAAATTACTGAATGCAAAACATGGATCGCGGCAACACAATTGACCTACATGATGACCGTTCAGATCGTCACGCGCGGCGAGTGGGCGCGGGCGTTGTCAAGTGACGCGCGAGGGAATTGAGAGGTGGAAAGTCCGTGGATGCGCGCTGCGCCAGAGTGAAGCAGACACACTTCACTCTCCAACTGGAATAGAAAGCACCAACTGAGGATGCTATCGAAAATACAAACTGATTAGTATTTTTGAAACTTGCTCTCTACAGACTATTTTCGTTCAATTCAACTGTAATTTCTCTGAAAATGTAGAGATTGGTGCCTTTTTAGTTACAAATCAGACTGAACTTCTCACCAAGAAGAATGTCACCTTGCGAACAGGTGTCTAGCTGGATGACAGACTACTCATCGGTCTGGTCAAGTGTTTGAGAAGAACTATTTAAAATCGGATTTTAGAAATAATGGATGAAACAACTACTTATTTCAAGGTCATTGGACTTCTTCTAATGCTCTAAGCGATCATTCCGGGAGAAGTGTATCAGGTAAGTCTGAAAATTATTTTAATCAAATACATTAAAATACACAGGCGACTGTTGACTGAGTAAATTAACTCGTTTTAAACTTTAATTGCATATTCTAAAGCAAGCAGATAGGGTGTAGAAGAAACTATTTTTATTTTTTTACAATAACAAAGAAAAGACCAGCAACACATCAATTTAAGTGTAAAATTCTGAAGTAGAAAAACTGAAATTGAATTTTCTTGTAAAACGTGCTCAACTAGCCTAATCTTTGTTTTAATTAACTTAGAATTTTTTTTTTTCCAGTGTACATTACATGAAAATACAGTGTTTTAGCAATGCATTTAAATATAATAAAGAAGAGTAATCAGTATCAAACTTGCTTTATGATGATACATTTGTTTTCATTCATAAACATTTTTTGTAATTGTGAAATGCAAATTTTTTTACAATAACAAAGAAAAGACCAGCAACACATCAATTTAAGTGTAAAATTCTGAAGTAGAAAAACTGAAATTGAATTTTCTTGTAAAACGTGCTCAACTAGCCTAATCTTTGTTTTAATTAACTTAGAATTTTTTTTTTCCAGTGTACATTACATGAAAATACAGTGTTTTAGCAATGCATTTAAATATAATAAAGAAGAGTAATCAGTATCAAACTTGCTTTATGATGATACATTTGTTTTCATTCATAAACATTTTTTGTAATTGTGAAATGCATCAGACTGTCCTACAAACACTTGATTACCAGTTTGAATTTTTTTTTTTTAGATCCAACTATAGTACTATCAAATAAAGGAGCTTCCCCAGGTACTATCAGTGTCTCCTCCCCCGAATCATGATGAATCGTCTGTGAGCCTCATTGTGCAGCAGGTAGCCGAGCGAATGCAGCAATCACACGCTTTCGCTCTTCAGTGATGAATGACAGCTCTCCAACATCTGAGAACATCATGTTTCACCAGCTGACTGCAGATACTCTGAACGGTAGCTGTGACTATACCTTGCCCACGTGTAACAATAGCACAGGTGAAGCGGCATTGCAGCTGCCCACCTTTTCCATGGCAGCAAAAGTGAGGGTGATAATTACCTTCACTCTTTGCGCAGTGTCAGCTGTGTGCAACCTCTCTGTGTTGTGGGCTGCCAGCACCAACAACAAGCGCAAATCCCATGTAAGAATTTTAATCATAAACCTCACTGTTGCTGACCTGCTGGTGACTTTCATCGTGATGCCAGTGGATGCGGCTTGGAACATCACAGTTCAGTGGTTGGCAGGGGATCTGGCTTGCAGATTGCTAATGTTTCTGAAGCTTGTGGCAATGTACTCCTGTGCCTTCGTGACTGTGGTCATAAGCCTGGACAGGCAGTCAGCCATTCTCAACCCTCTGGCCATCAATAAGGCTAAGAAGAAGAACAAAATAATGCTGAGCGTGGCCTGGGTGATGAGTGTTGTTCTCTCTGTCCCTCAGGTGAGGAGCTGTTTGAGTGATTTTTTCTTGTTTTTCATTGTGTCTTATCTCTGTATACTGCATTACTTGAATTCCCCAGGGACTGGCGTAACACCCTGAATCAAGTACAGAGATCAAAATTAAAACGACAGGAGGTTTACCGACTTGCCTACTTGAGCTTAGACTTGAAATATTCATATTTTCATATTTAATGTAATTTTAAACCACAAATTAATTCACTCTAAGTGGAAAATGTATTTCACAAGTGTGCTATACAGTTTTTAAAATGGATAGTTCACCCAAAATTAAAATCTAGTCATCATTTACTCTCCTCATGTCTTTCCAAACCAGTTTAATTTACAAAAGAAGTTATTTAACAGAATGCCCTTTTCTTTACAATGCATGTGTGCAATCATGCATTATAATGTATCACTGCTGACAATCTTCCTTCCATCTCATCTTATTTATCTCATTTACATAATATGGCATTTCAAACCATATTTTGTCACTGATGCCATACCATACATACATCACAATGCACCGAATTTGAATATGCACATATACTGATATCATCATAAAAGACATGAAAGCCATGGAGGTGGGAACCCTTAAGGCCTGTTCACACCAAGCACGATAACAATAAAGATGTAGTTCTAAAAATCGTTCTCAATATTAAAGAATAGCATAGTTCACACCACAACTACAACGATAACGATACAGAGGAACGATATTGTTGTGATCACTTTTTAAAGAACGTAACGAGCTCAAGAATTTAAAGAGGCAGACGCATGTGCGCTTAAAATAAACAGACGATATCGTTCGCTAGTGTGGACGCTAATATCGTTATCTTTATAGTTATCGTTCTTGGTGTGAACCGGGCTTTAGTGTCCCTTACAAAAAGGTACCATATATCATTGCATGGACAGCTATGGCACTGCTACTTCTATTTTATGGTTATATTTCTTGTCATTTTTGGAACTTGATCAGCTCAGATCACATATTCTAGACCCCATCCCCTCACATCTCCTACTACAAGCTATTTCTCCTGCACTTCTGCTATCCATTCTCGTGTTTATTACAATCCTATGTTGAATCGCTTGTATTCCTCAACTGTAAGTCGGTTTGGATAAAGCATCTGCCAAATGAATAAATGTAAATGTAACTTATGTATGGAAAAAGCGGCATGAACATTCTGTATGTCTCATTTTGTGTCTCACGGAAGAAGAAAGTCATTACAGCTTTGGGTTACACTTTATTTCGATAGTCCACTTTAGACATTCTACTAACTATAAGTAACTTTGTAACTACATGTCAAGTACATGTCAACTAATTCTCATTAATTTGCAACTACATGTCAAATAACTCTCAGAGTAGACTGTTTGGGTAGGTTTAGGGTTAGCAGAATAAGTTGACAAAGAAAGTGTTAGAAGATATTAAGCAGACAGTCTACTAATACTCTACTAACTGCTAGTTGACATGTAGTTGCAAAGTTACTTACTGTTAATAGAATGTCTAAAGTGGACTATCGAAATAAAGTGTTACCCATCTTTGTAATGATATCAGGGTGGGTAAATGATGACAGAATTAAAAATTTTTGGTAAAGTATCCCTTTAACGTATTAAAATTTTTTCTCTTGCCAGATTGTCTTCAAGATCATATTGAAAACCATGTTTTAAATCAGTAACTTATTTCGTTTCAGTATTCTCCCTAGACCTGTTGTAAAATTAGAATCAGAGCTAGAAAGTGTTGTAAAATTCATAGACGTTAGATTAGCTCAGCAATTACAGTACACCCTCTCATCAGCCCTTTAATTTCACCATTTAACATAATGACTGGCGCTTACCGAGACACATTACTCAAAATTACACACACACAAAAAGATAAATTATGCTGTTGGAAGTCAATCAGATGTTTTTACATTTTACATGTTTTCTTAAATTAGCCTCAAATGACCCTCAAACCCAATATAGGAGAAAACGCACTATGATCATCAGTAACAAAATGTGAAATGAGAAAGATGAAAGCAGCAAGAATTGCTGGAATGAGTGTTAATAAAGTGTTGATTCTCAATCAGAGGAGGTGTGCACATTTTTACAACACTCTGCAGTTGAAGTAATAAATGCAGAGACCTCTTTATTTGCTCCTCCTGATGAAGTAGAGCATTTAAAATCAGTGTGCTTCCAAGTTTAGAGGAGGCTGATGACAGGTCAGCTAGGTAAAAGAATAAGGGTATATTACAAGCACCAGAACTCCACAGTATAATACATTGTAATGACATAGCAGATTGTGTTTAAATGAGGTCATTTCAGACAGTTATGGTAGAGGATACAAGGTCACGATGGGTTATAGCAGATATTTTGTTGTCATTTGTTTATGCATTTGCTTTTGTAAATCATATCTGAGGCATAAACAGACAGATGGCTTCAGCCTGTATGTCAATGTTGGCTCTGTCAATCTTTATTTGTCATTTGGGAATCTCCTTGTCATACTTATCATATTTAGTCTGGCATCATAATATTTATGAAATGTCCTGCAAAAGACTGATCCTGGGAACACTGGGCCTTTTGCGCAAGGGGATATACGCCACATCTAATTTGCACAGCTGACATTGTTCACTTGATTAGTTGGCTGTAGATGTGTATAACATTTAGCATTTAACAGTCACTTACAGTTCAGGGCAGAAAAGGCCAAAAAAACAAAACAAGTAGTCATTATTGTCATTATTAATCTGATCCAATAAAGAAACAAACTCATCTACATCTTTAAAGGCCTCATGGTGAATAAATATAAAGTGAATTTTCATTTTTGGCTGAACTATTTAAAGGTTTGTTTATATTAGGCATTTTGAAGGTATTCAATGGTATTAAAAAAAAGTAGCTGTGACTGTAAACTGCTGACCTGCTGAATTCCCCAACAGATGTTCTTGTTTCACAATGTGACTATCACGGTGCCAGCCAATTTCACTCAGTGCACCACTCGAGGGAGCTTTGTCAAACACTGGCAGGAGACCATCTACAATATGTTTACTTTCATTTGCCTCTTCCTGATACCTCTGGCCATCATGATCTGCTGCTACACAAGGATTTTGGTGGAGATCTCTCGAAGGATGACCAAAGGAAACAGTAGGTGGCATTTGACATGAAAGGAGGCTAATGTTACTGTGACGAGAGGGGTGGGGCCGAGAGCCGTGAGAATGGAGTGAGGCCGGTGGAGGAAATGCTAATGCGCGACACCTGCGCCACTCACCGGTCTCGAGTCCCACGGAGGAGCTCCAGAAGGATAAAAGGAGGAGTGACGACAGTGTTGGACGAGAGAGGACCAGGCCTGGATTTTCTCTCCCGGGACTCGAGACCGGTGAGTGGTGCAGGTGTCGCTCATTATCAATTACTCCACCAGCCTCGCTCCGTTCCCACGGCTCTCGGCCCCACCCCCACTCGTCACAGTCACATACTGTATCAATGAGTCCTATCACCATATGAATAAATGAGTTCAAAATATGAAGCTTTAGAAATGTCATGTTTTGATTACTAATATTAAAATGTTTAAAATGAAAAAAATGACTGAAAGTTAAGAATTTAAGGCATAAATATTATAATATTATAAACATTATATCGTATCGTAATTTGTAGCTTAAAATAAAATTATTCAAATTATTAAAACTATTTATTTGGGGCAGTCATGGCCTAATGGTTAGAGAGTCTGACTTGTAACCCAAAGGTTGTGGGTTTGAGTCTCAGGTCCGGCAGGAATTGTGAATTGAGGTGAGACCCTTGAGCAAGGCACCGAACCCCCAACTGCTCCCTGGGCGCTACAGCAATATGGCTACCCACTGCTCCGGGTGTGTGTTCACAGTGTGTGTGTGTGTGCACTTGGATGGATTAAAAGCAGAGCACAAATTCTGAGTATGGGTCACCATACTTGGCCACACATCACTTCACTCACTTACCTGCATACTTGCATGTCATGTTATTAAATATTAACATAAAATCTCAGGGTACTTCAACTACTATCTGAACTAGAAATCTGAATCAGCGAGTTTGGTAAATTACAGGTTCCCACACCTCTCACCTCTGTCTGTAAGAGAGTCAGGGAGGTCCAATTATGTTGGACTTTCATTATAAGAAGTCATAAATTACAGTTGAAAAATCCGGTAACACTTTAGAATAGGGCACACTTATTCACTTTTAACTATGATTTTTCCCTCAATGAATTCCTAATTTGCTGCTTATTAATAGTTAGTAAGGTAGTTGTTAAGTTTAGGTATTGGGTAGGATTAGGGATGTAGACTAAGGAATTAATAGCAAATTGCATTTGTGGGTAAACTGTCCCTTTCAGTACAGTAACGAAGTAAAATACTTGTAAAAATTATATTTTTACTGCAAATAAAAAAAAATTCTTGCTTTTACAGTATCTTCAAAGGAGGTCCACTTACGACGTTCCAACAGCAACATCCCGAAGGCCCGTATGAGGACTTTGAAGATGAGCATAGTCATAGTGACATCTTTCATAGTTTGCTGGACGCCGTACTACTTGCTGGGTCTCTGGTACTGGTTCCTTCCTGAGGATTTAGAAGAGACTGTTTCTCACTCACTGACTCACATACTGTTTATTTTTGGACTCTTTAATGCAATTCTGGATCCCATCACTTATGGCCTCTTCACCATCCATTTCCGCAAAGGACTGAAGCGCTACTGTCACAATGCGGTCGTACTCACAGAGTCAGAGAATAATTCCATCATGACGGGCTCATTGAAATGCTCACCATCCCCATTTCGCATGAAAAGAGTGACCCAGACGAGCCCAGGAGCTGACCCGAAGCAGAATATGGTGCTGACAGTGAAAACAAGGAATAGTGGCAACCCTACCAATCCAGCCTTGAAAGTGTCATTTGATTAAAGATACGGATGTGACAAGGCAGGCCTTGTACTGGCTGTCTAGCTGCTCGCAAGAACAATGAGAGAACAACACGCTCCTGCCTGTTCTCCTCAAAATCATTAGACAGATTCAAATTGAGCCCAAGTGTGTCGCATCTTTTGATTCATTCACTGATGAGCTGCCTCAATTACTCAGTTATATTTAATATCCATCTATTTTTCTGATACAGGCAATTAAGTTTTGTAATCATTTGCTCTTTACTAAATATGCCAATCACTTGTTTTTTTCTGCAGATTATTTAGACCATTTCTACTTGTGGCTTTTGTTGAAAATGTCATTTACATCAATATTTTTTTTTTAACATCTCATTCAAATCCAAGTAGATCAGCATCTCTACCTGCTCTACATCACAAAGGGCATCACTCTTGAATTGCTGAAAAAAGTAGTTTCCTCTACAAACAAATAAGATGTGTGGATTTAGCGTTTTGAGATATGAAAAATGCAAATTCATGTACACTGGTTATTGAATCATTTTTTGGTGTTAATTGCAAATGTTTAGTCGTACCTTTTCAGGAATCTTAACCCAGACCCTTGAGACGGTATTGTTTAAAGGGGTCCTATTATGCTCTTTTACAAAGTTTTGATTTTGTTTTGGGGGTGTACTAGAACAGGCTCTCATACTAGGTTGTTCGAAAAACACATTATTTTTCACATATTTTACATTATTACAACACCTCTCTCCCCAGTCTGGCATGAACAGCTCAAATAGTTCCTGAATCGAATGAAGGCCCGCCTTCTGAAATACAAAATGTGCTGTGATTGGTTAGCTGGGCCAGTGTGTGTTGTGATTGGCAGCACTTGGCCCCTTACCATAGCCGCCCGCGAGCTTCAGTGTAAATATTGCATCAAAATCAAATCAATTTGAGCGCGATTTAAACCCCGATGATTGTAACCACTCTAAGTTCGTCTGCCTTGGGAAAGCTAGCGTGTCTCCGACATAGTGATAACACTCGTTGCCTTCTCTAGTGCAGCTCAACCAGGTCTCGTCCCATTTGTCGATATTTGTGATATCACAAATCCCAGAAAATATGCGTTGTAGTCCAAACGAGTCGTTTGTTGTAGTTTTTGAAAAGTGATTTCTGTTAAATAAAATATCTCATTTTGAAGTGGACTTTGAGCTTTGTAACTTTGCAGATCTTTTTTATGCTCAAACAGCAACATTACAGGCTAACTAAAGTTGAAAAAGTGAAAAAGCATAATAGGACCCCTTTAATGTGTAGACTTTTTATTGGATGGATTCAGAAACACTAACCAGCCCCAAGAGCTCTTGCATTTGAAGTCTGTGCTAGTATTACTGGGCAGCCTGATATCATAAGAATCCATATTTATGGCGTTTACACATACATTTTTGTATTTTTGGATGTAGGCTGAAATGTACAATATGGATGTATTGACAGCATCTAAAATGTGAACGTGTTTACAGATGCGCAGCATTTTAATTGTAAAAATCTTTATGAATCCTTTATATTTTGTTTTTTAAATATATATTTACAATACAATTTATAAATATACATATTCTGAAGCCCACCCCTACCATAACCTAACCACTCTTCAACAATATAGAAATTTAATAGATAAATGCACAGTCACAATAATTTTAGTCTCAATATACTGTTGTACACACTACTGTACAAATGTTGAATACTTATATTCAGCAAAGATGCATTAAATGTATAATGATGTTCTTTCTACTCATAAAAAATGAGTAGAAAATCTACCAAAAATCTAACCCCACCCCCCAAAAAAATAATCCACAAGATTATTAAGCAGCAACTGTTTTCAACATTAATAATAATACGAAATGTGACTTGAGCTCCAAATCAGCATATTAGAATGATTTCTGAAGAATCATGTGACACTGAAAACTGGAGTAATGGCTGCTGAAAAGTCAGTTAAAATAAAATATGTTAAAATAGAAAAAAAATTAATTGTAATAATATTTCTCAATATTACTGTTTTTATTGTATTTTGATAAAATAAATGCAGCCTTGATGAATGAGAAAATGTTTTGAAAAACATAATTATTCATAATAATAATAACAATGTGTACATTGTTTAATCATCCTAGAAAATCCTTCAAAATTAGAATACAGCACCAGAAATCACACTGAAAAGAACACAGATGTAAATGCAAATAAAATAAATCAGTTAATTCAATATTTGATCAATCTAAAAGGACATAGCCCCTCTGTTCATACATTGAATGCTTTAATTTTACATGCTGTCGATACTTTAATGTACGTTTGAGTGTCTTTTCAAACATACATAAATATATACTGTGTGTGCTAGAACCACACTTTACATTATAAATACCAACAGATTTATGATTTATGGTTGGACTGAGGCCAACACATACAGTCATGTCCCTTGCAACTGCAACAAGGAGAACTATTTAGCTTTAAAATGATATTTAATTGATGCATTAGTAGCTCATGAATGTGTTTACATCATATTTCTCAGGGAAGGTGCTTCTTTTGTCACAGGGTATTGAAGTCCAACTGGAGACTGAATGACAAACTGTAAAGCTTTCCTCATTTTAATGACAGGTGAATACTGTCATCTCTGTTGATGTGATGTTATGTGCTCTGACAGTGCTTGAAACATGCTTATAATCAACAGCACCATGATCATTGATGTATGTTCGAGAGTGTATTTCTGAGAGAGTCATGTGACATCCACTAGTTGTGCTTCTTGTGATTGCTGTTTCACTACAGGGTGTAACTGTAGTGGCCTTAATGGCCTTAATGACCTAGATTTTCAACTTCAGTAAATGTAATAGCCCTGAGAGAAAGCTTACTGAGGAGGAAAATGAAAGGGGAGTGAGTCTTTTCTGTCAGTCTTTCATGGGTGAAAAGAATATATATCTACAGTATACACATGCATACGTATGTACATACATAGTATCTGGCCATTAAGGGAACCACAGCTGCACTTTAACGTTCTCAGATGGAAACGTTAGGTGTGCATTGAAGCTTCAACAGTGCCTGATGGTTTTGCAGTAGGGTTTAAAATGTATTTAGGTATTGTTTGCCTGATTTTCTCATTGTCACTATACCCATTATATATATTTGCTGAAGAGAGGGATTAAGAGATCACATAGAGAAAAAACATTACTGCATCATGATGTGAATATATGATATGGTGTTTATATGAAATGTTGACATTAATCTAACTAAGAGGTTACAGTGTTAAAACCTTATTTAAATGCATGATGAAGAAAGGAAAAACAGTTTTTTCCCCCTCTTGTGCATGATATACGATGATATTGTATTGTGTGTCATTGTCTGTTCTGGGTTATGTGGAGCAGTAATAAACATATTGCTTTCATTTACATTTGCAGACCTCATTAATGGCAATTATCACTTTCCTGAGAATAAATAAAATAAGCTAAATGAAATGAAACCCAAAAAGCTGAGAAGAAACCTACAACTGCAAAAATAGAATTTTTGTCACTTTTACTGCAATTATGAAGTTCCTGAGAATGCATAAAACATGCTAAATGAAACCTAAAACTGCACAAACATACATATTGTCACTTTTACTGTCTAAGTACATTCACACTTTTACACTCTCTCTTCAAAGTTCTTCAAGATGCTGCTCCTTTGCAGCATTTTAGCCATGAAAACCAACTAATTTTTTGGCGATAAACTCATTGATAATCAAAATGGCACATTTACAGTTTTTGTCCATTGAAAATGATTTCTTCATGTCTTAAAATGGCTTGAATATAACTACGCTCTTACTTCATTAGTATATGCAGGTTATGAATATGCAAATCTCCACTCAATAACAACAGCTTAAACTATCTGCTCCACTTTCATCTTTATTGTTCTTAAAAAGGCAATTTGTTTTGTAGTCAGCAGTCATTCAAGTTTCAATGACTGATGAATTTGCACATGGTTTGTCATGACATGTATTAACAGATTAACAACGGTCTTTAATGATGAAGAAATTAAGGGTTGCTGTTATATTAAATAGGTTGCTGTTTATAGGTTTTTCAGGACCAGTGGATTGTTTTTTTCCTGAAGAACTACAGAAAAGAAAAACCTTTTTTAGTGGAACTTATAAAGGTTTTTCTATATGTTGTATTCATGTGATATCAAGTATGTCTTGAAGCTTTGTTCAGTGACAGTATAAGTGATGACTGACAGCTGTGCTTTAACACAGTGTAGGTGTAGATCTTTATTGCTGACGTGGGTAACACTGACAAAGCTGATATTGATCAATTTTCATTACTGAAAAGACAAAAAAAGACATTAAATGCACAACCAACTGCCATAGAAATTTGGCAACATCTCATATTAGCCCCGAATAGAGCATTCAGTCTTTTCATTTAATGGGGAAAGATGAACTTACAAAACATACATCATCGAAACCATGCATATTCAGAATATTAAAAGAGATGCATCCTGAACCTCAATGTGGATAAATATGGATAAAGTCGATGTGGATAAATGCATCAGCTATATGAATACAACAATGTATTTAAGATGGATTAAAACAGAATACAATAAGTCCAGGTTCCTCGTAAGATTTGGTCCTTGTCTAGACGTCATATTTAAAAAGGGAATATTTCCATACCACCTCCGCTTTTGGCTTTTATTGTGGGGATTGTAAGGCACCTTTCTTTGCAAAGCTGCTTTGGAGCTACTTGTATTGTGAATGCTGAATATCACAAACGTACCTGGCATTATCTCAGAAACATATATAAGCAAATCAATGTGGATAAATATGGATAAAGTCGATGTGGATAAATGCATCAGCTATATGAATACAACAATGTATTTAAGATGGATTAAAACAGAATGCAATAAGTCCAGGTTCCTCGTAAGATTTGGTCCTTGTCTAGACGTCATATTTAAAAAGGGAATATTTCCATACCACCTCCGCTTTTGGCTTTTATTGTGGGGATTGTAAGGCACCTTTCTTTGCAAAGCTGCTTTGGAGCTACTTGTATTGTGAAAGCACTATACAAATAAGTTTAAATTGAACTGAATTATTGATTTTTCCCATGACCAATTTTTCAGGACAGACATTTCTGCACATAAAACTTGCAGCAGCTAAGGAGTTGATGTTAAGGGGAAAACTTCTAAAACATGAAATAACTTAAATCAAATTCATAATTTTAAAGTCTTTTCTGGTATAAAAAGAAGAAAACAAAATTGACAAAGCCTTATCAAAATGGATAGTGCAGGCTTAGAAATCTTGGATTAGCCACATGTTAGATCATATTTGTGTTTTGAGGAAAAACGACTGTTTTTCTTCTCACTATCAAATGCCAAATACCCTTAATTATAGAATGACCCAGATACAGATGGTTTTTAATAAGTTGTTCTTGGTGTGAAGCCTTTGAAGGTGTCCTATGGGAAGGGTTCACACAGATTGCAACTTACTTGACTTTTTAAAGATACCCATTCGACTAAAGTTTAGCAATGTGCATTAACAAACCTTCATCTGAACTTCTTTTAAGAAGGACATTCTCCTTATTGCTCCTCATTGAAGAGCTCTTATGACCAAATAAAAGCAGAACATTAAGCTGAGAAAGCATATGTGACCTTGGACCACAAAACCAGTTTTAAGTCGCTGGGGTATACTTGTAGCAATAGCCAAAAATACATTGTATGGGTCAAAAATGATAGATTTGTCTCTTTTATGCCAAAAATCATTAGGATATTTAGTAAAGATCATGTTCCATGAAGATATTTTGTAAATTTCCTACCGTAAATATATCAAAACGTAATTTTTTATTAGTAATATGCATTGCTAAGGACTTCATCTGGATAAATTTAAAGGTGATTTTCTCAATATTTAGATTTTTTTGCACCCTCAGATTCCAGATATTCAAATAGTTGTTTAGTCTCGACCAAATATTGTCCTATCCTAACAAACCATACATCAATGGAAAGCTTATTTATTCAGCGTTCAAATGATGTATAAATCTCAATTTTGAAAAATTTAAAATTTTGTGGTCCAGGGTCACATATGGGGTGTATGTAGGGCCCTGTGCTTTCCAGGATGCGAAAAATTCAGATGGAATTGCGGAATCCATTAATAAAATAGAGTTTATAACACCGAATGTCACAGAGTTTGGCACATTTTGGATCAATAAATTAAAAGTAGGGCTGTACACTTAATAAAGTGTGATATAGACTATAGTTGTCTATATGAGTATAATAATAATTATTATAATTTTTTATTTTGACAGTAAATCACTGGTTTGCAGCACTTTGTTTGCCAAAAAATAAAGTTCTGAAAATAAATAAATACATTTTGATTATTAAAATTTAATTAAAGAATAAAAAAATGGAAAACAGAGAGTTTGACAAAAAATAAACCAGATTTTTATAGGGCCCAAAAAGGAAATTTTTGTTAAACTTTCAATAAACTGTTGTTACATTATACCTGTTCAAGTTTCATGATTTGAGTTAATCAAACTTGCTTTTTGATTACTAAAATTTTATTAAATCATTAAAATGGAATCCTGAAAAATTAAACAGAATTTAAAATATTAAATACATATTTATATATCTGTGCTGACCTTTCCTCTCCTTCCATATAAGTAACAGCACATTTCAGGTGACAGAAGACCAACTGGACAAATAAACCAAGGCAAGGAGTCTGTTCACAAACAGAACAGCTGGTGCAGACACAACAACATCTTGAAGGCTCTGAGTCTGAAAACCATAGATGAGATAGTAGATTTCAGGAGGGACCCTTATATTCAGACCGTCTTGACATCAATAGCTTGATTGTCACCTCTATTAAGTCTTTCAATTACCAGAGGATCGTAATTTAACCGAATGTGAACTCTGTCTGGAAGGAAGTAATGCTCAGCATAAGATGTAGTTCCCTTTCAGTCGGTCACTCTCGACGTCACGTTGGAGGACCGACGAATTGGGATCTCGCTTAGAGGGACCAATCTACTTCGAGTGTAAACTAAACGAGCCAATGCACATTGGCATGCGATTATTGCATCCAGCTGCTGCTGATCACAGCGTGAGTATAAGTAGGCAGCAGATGCAGCGCATATTCAGCTTTTCGCTTCGGAGCCGAGCGATCACATCGTTCTGCTCCTGACTGCTCTACTGAGAGAAGAAGACTGAACGAGTTCAGCGCGCTCTTGGAGAGCTCTTCGTGTTGGCGGATGGCGCTTCAGCGGTGGTGGTTTCCCGTGTCGAGTGGGTTGCACACATCAGGCTGCACTACCCAAATTCTCGACAAAGAGCAATTCCTCTATTTCTGGGTCCCCAGAGGGGACGGGGGGTTGTGGATGATCTAGTGCGTATCACACTCACCCTCCTCTCTCGCCAGTGAGCAGTAGTGGGCGGATCGGGAGGACGAACCAACGGACTACCCACGCCCCCTCTGCTCGAACGCAGGTCAGTGTTACACACACCAGACCCCGCCTCGGACCGGCTACGAGACGCCCGGGCCGGGTCCCTGTGTTTTTCCGCGCTGCCCCACTGCGGGTACGCCTGTAGTTCCGTTGATGCCACTAGCGCGGTGTCTGGGAGGCTGGCTTGAGCTACCCAGCCCGTCTCGATGGCTGCTTCAAACCATCAGGCTCGGCTATGCGATTCACTTGCCCGACGCCCCCCCCCAAGTTCAGTGGCATCCGCTTCACAACAGTGAAGGCGGCCGATGGTCCTGTCTTGCGGGTGGAGGTCGCAGTCCTACTGGCGAAGGATGCGATAGAGCCGGGCCCTCCAGCCGGTATGAAGACGGGGTTTTACAGCTCCTACTTCATTGTACCCAAGAAAGGCGGTGGGTTACGACCAATCTTGGACCTGCGTGTCTTGAACCGGGCCCTTCACCGGTTACCGTTCAAGATGTTGAC
>NW_015507639.1:122711-125473 GCF_001515645.1 Sinocyclocheilus grahami
TCGGTAAGAGCTTCAGAGGCTCCTGGGGCATATGGCAGCTACGGCGGCAGTCACGCCGCTGGGGCTGCTCCATATGAGATCGCTGCAGCACTGGCCCCATGGCCGAGTCCCGAGGTGGGCGTGGCACGACGAGCTGTCCCGAGCTGCGCTCCCAGGGGAATGGCGACTCCATCCCCAGACAGTCCAGCTGGTTTGGTGACGTTTCGGAGCCGCTCAGGTAGACCTGTTTGCCTCTCCAGAAACCTCTCACTGCCAGTTGTTCTTCGCCCTGACCGAGAGAACACTCGGCACGGACGCACTGGCACACAGCTGGCCGCGGGGCCTTCGCAAGTATGCATTTCCCCCAGTGAGCCTTCTGGCACAGTTGCTGTGCAAGGTCAGGGAGGACGAGGAGCAGGTCCTGCTGGTGATTGGCCTTCCCAGACCTGGTTCCCGGAACCAATGCTCCTCGCGACAGCCCCTCCTTGGCCGATTTCTCTGAGGAAGGATTTACTGACTCAGAGACGGGGTGGAGGTTCTGAGTGGCCTACCCCAAGAGGTAGTTGACACCATCACTTCAGCGAGAGCGCCTACGCTTGAAGTGGAACCTGTTCGTTGAGTGGTGTTCTTCTCGCCGAGAAGACCCCCGAAGATGCCCGATCGTAGTTGTGCTGTCCTTTTTGCAGCAAGGGTTGGAGCGAAGGCTGTCGCCCTCCACCCTTAAAGTTTATGTCGCTGTCTGTGACTTATCAAAAAAATTCTATCTGTTGAAGGATTTAGTGGCCTAGTGTGCCTCATCCTGTCTGATTTCCTTCCTGTCAAGACTGATTTCCTTCCTGTCAACTAGAAACTCTATGAGTTCAGATCCAGAAAGTAAACAATACATAATTAAAAAAATTGACATTTTATGTAGCCTTATGTATACAAATATATGTAAATACATAAATATATACTACTATTCAAATGTTTGGGAGCAGTCAGATCATTTTAAAAGAAATTTTAAAGAACTTTCTATTCATCAAAGAATCCCAGAGGGAAAAAAATCCACAAAAATAAACACTGATAATAAGAAGAAATGTTTCTTGAGCACCAAATCAGCATAATAAAATTATTTTTAATGGATCATGTGACACTTAAGACTGGAGTAATGACTGCAGAAAATGCAGCATTATTAAATGTAATATTAAAATATAAAAATGTTATTTTAAATTGTAATTTATTGACTTATTGTATCTTACAAACGCACAAACACATACAAACGCACACGTACACACACACAATAGCTTTTTTAATATGTCAGCCCAACATCCATCACATTCAATACTAGGAGCAAGTGGTCGATTTATCCTACCTATCACTTTTCTCATCACCTTGGGCTCAAAGGATAAGAAGGCCATTCGATGTAGGGGTGTGTTTGTAAGGGCACTTGAAAAGAAAGAAAAGATCCTGGGGAAATTATGAATATAATGTTCTAAAAATGACTCAACAAAACTAAAATGATCGAAACCTACAAACCAAGTTTTATGAACTCTTTAAAAAGTGGTTATGGTAACCAATTAAAGACAAAGAGTTTTTCAGCCAAGTGTTTTTTTTTCTGTTTTAGGAAAACTAGTGCTACCTAGCAAACATTTGTTCTTTGTTCTTGACAAATATCTAAGGCAAAGACTGTCCTGCACGGAGACTTGCTATTTAATCTTTTATTTATTTTTTATTTTTTTATAATAATAATTTGTATTTAAAAAAAAATTTTTTTTTTTACAGCAGATGAACCATGATATTGCCTTTTATTGTCAGGAGCTACAAATTAGGGTCACATAAGAAGAAACTAGTGGTATCTTGTTCATCTGATCTTGTTTTGTATAAATCCTTTATCTCTGAAAAAACGTCTACTTCAACCCTCCTTGTTGGGAACACACATAATATACTTCTTCTTAAAATGCTTCTGTAGTTTAAAGCTCAAACCCCCTCTTGATCACTTCCAAGCCACTGCTGGCCTTTTCAAAGCAGATAATTGGGATTTGTATGCCTTACATTCATTGGAAGATCATGTCAGTACATATTGGTAGTTACATTTTATGAGCATGCTCGCCAACCAAATCAAATCAAGCAAATCTCAAAGTTATGAAGAAACATTCTTTCAGTAACATTTATAAAACTTTACAAATTTACAAACTTTACCAACTTTAAAAAGTTACAAATGATTTCCTCTAATCATCCGAGTAGTGCTTCCTTTGACACTATCGACTGCGACATTCTCTTTGATAGGCTTGAAAATTATGTTGGCATTTGTGGAACTGCACTGGCATAATTCAAATCATACTTATCTGACCATTATCAATTTGTGTCGGTAAATGAAGAGGTATCATGTCGATCACCAGTTCAGTATGGAGTACCGCGAGGCCCAGTACTAGGACTAGGAAAGCACTAGGAAAGACTAGTACTATGAAACATGAAGTTAGTTTTAGTTTTAATATATAGTATATTTTTTATTAGAAAAATAGTATACAGTATGTTAGTAAAATAGCCTGGAAGGCACTATGAACAAAACCAGAAAACTTTAGGCCATTTTTAACATAAAAAAAAAATATTATCAGCCACTGAAGGCCAATGAAAGCTGCTGCCTCAGTATAGAAACTCACAGAAAGGGTAATCATTGATAACAAATTATTTACTCCATCTGCTAAAATGCTATAAACAAAGGGGCACTCATTTACAATTAAATCTGCTTTCATCATGCTTTGATGAACTATTGCAATTATATGGAAGATATTGTAAACGACTGA
>NW_015507639.1:125528-127969 GCF_001515645.1 Sinocyclocheilus grahami
ATGTTTATCAGACAATGCTGCGAGTAAGCAGCTGACAGAATGCAGAAGTTAAGCAGCACTCTTTTCTTTACTTAAGGAAAAGAGGCTTACTGTACAGGCTTGGAAAATAGCCTTTAAAAACTGTTCTCAGAGTAACGTAAACAGCAACAAAATTCAGATTCAGAGCAGGGTTCAGGAACAGAGATGAGCAAAGTATCAGATGTATGCAATTTTGAAATGCAAATGACACAATATTCGTCATCTAGGCAGAAATGTTTAATCCCCATCAGAACGCCCTCCAGGCTCTCATTCAGCTCATGCGCTACATTTACATGTGTTTTGTACTTGCAATATTTGTGTAACCAATTTCTTGACTGATCATTTAAAAGAGGATTTCACAGTCTATTCTTTGCTTTAGACATGAGGAAAATTTACTAACATTTTGAATGACACAATAAACTCACTGAATTGGAAATCTATATACCTTTTCTGTTTTTAAGAATATGCAATAACAATAAAATAAATTGTCCCATTAGGTTTGGCAATTAACCCTCTGATGCATGAAATATTAAATCACAAAGGAAAAATACCTTATTTTGTAATGTCTTTCTTTTATCAAATAAAAACATAAGCATTAAATTTCCATATTTTGGGTCAGAGTTATTTTAACAGTCCTGTCCAATGCAGTGTACATCATACATTTAAGATATATATCCATGTTGCAGTTCTAATGTCAATTTAAGTCAATTTGAATGCAAGCAAAAGAATACACAATCTTTAAAATAACTAAATTATGATATGATATGAAAAATATACAGACTGTCAGATTGTATTAATATCTACAATTAAGGAACTGAAGAAAGCCATGTCACCACATGCACAACATACTCAAAACATATCCTTACTGTGTGTCTATATATTAAATATATATGGTTCCCATTGTTTTATTTCTACAATAAATCATTAATGGTTACAATAAATATTTTAATTATGAATAATATTACTTTTGTGAAAGTTCCATAATTGTTTTAATAGTTATTGAAATAAACTAAATGGAAATTCTCAATGAACCAATATAATATGGAAAGTAGCCTAAACTACAACAAATACATTAATACTACCTTAATGAAAGTGGTCCTTCCATATTATTCTACTGAATAATATTTGTATCTGTCTGGATCTCCTGGAACAAAAGATGCAGATATTACTTCCGTAAAGAGGTACTTTATGCAACACCACTTTCGTGCACCCTGCCAAATTCATTTTGTCATAAAAATTACTTTTAAAAAGGACATAATTTGGCAATCACACATGGTGGATTATTTGCATCTAACATCCCACACTGAATGATTACAAAGGCTTTTATAACCTGTGTATAATAAAGGGAGCTCAGATATTTTATCTCAAATCTTACATTTTTAAGTAAAATATTAGAGAAAATAGTTTTTAATCAGTTGAGTACATTCTTAAATGCAAATTCAAAACTTGAGATGTTTCAGTTTGGTTTTAGAAAATACCATAGTACAGAGACCACTCTTATTAAAGTTGTAAATGACATAAACATAAACCTTGACAGAAATTGGCCTTCAGTTCTGGTGCTTCTTGACTTGAGTGCTGCGTTTGATACAATAGATCACCAGATTATTTTGAAGGGGTCCTATTATGCTCTTTTACAAAGTCTTGATTTTGTTTTGGAGGTGTACTAGAACAGGCTCTCATTCTAGGTTGTTCGAAAAACACATTATTTTACACATATTTTACATTATTACAACACCTCTCTCCTAAGTCTGGCATGAACGGCTCAAATAGTTCCTGTATCAAATGAAGGCCAGCCTTCTGAAATACGAAATGTGCTGTGATTGGTTAGCTGGGCCAGTGTGTGTTGTGATTGGCACCACTCGGCGCCTGGTCGGGAAATGTCCTGCCCCTTACCATAGCCACCTGCTGCGAGCTTCAGTGTAAATATTGCGTCAAAATCAAATCAATTTGAGCGTGATTTAAACCCGGATGATTGTAACCACTCCAAGTTTGTTTGCCTTCGGAAAGCTAGTGTGTCTCCGACATAGTGATAACACTCGTTGCCTTCTCTAGTGCAGCTCAACCAGGTCTCGTCCCATTCGTCGGTATTTGTGGTATCACAAATCCCGGAAAATATGCGTTGTAGTCCAAACGAGTTGTTCGTTGTAGTTTTTGAAAATTGATTTCTGTTAAATAAAATATCTCCTTTTGAAGTGGACTTTGAGCTTTGTAACTTTGCAGATCTTTTTATGCTCAAACAGCAACATTACAGACTAACTAAAGTTGAAAAAGTGAAAAAGCATAATAGGACCCCTTTAAATAGATTAAGTGACTATGTTGGTATATCTGGAACAGTTTTAAATTATTTTTTATAATATCTTAGTGAAAGAACATTTGTAGTATGTAACGAATCAGCTCATGAGGAAATATGAATAATTAATCAT
>NW_015507640.1:0-580 GCF_001515645.1 Sinocyclocheilus grahami
GATAACACGCCACAAGTGTTACAGACGGAAAATCAAAGAGACTCCTCCGAAACATATTTGCGTACGCATATGCGCGTGTGTGTGTGTCTGTTTTAACTGTTATACCCCCACCGTAAGTTAAATTTGACAAAAATAAAAGACAGATTAAAGGAATTAGGCTACTAAATTAAGTGTGAATAACTAAACTAAAATAAAATAAAGCAAATCAAACAACATTTTCCTCTGGCTTAGAGGTGATTGTTTAGAAGAAAACTTGACTACCCTAATTTTAAAAGTGAACAAAAATAAAAAGTCTGGGTTAGCACGCCAGAAGAATTAAGCTTGACAAAAACCAAAGAGTAAATAAAGGTATTACTCAAATAAGTGTGAATAACTAAACTAAAATAAAATAAAAACAAACAACATTTTTCCTGCGGCTTAGGCGGCATTTGTTTATAAGGTAAAACTTGTATAGGCTATCCTAATTTTTTAAGTAAAAATGCTGGTCTAATGTTAAAAACAGGTAGAACATTTTCATCAATTAAGAAATGATGTAGATTTCTTAAAAACATTACTTTGTTTAATTCTATTAACATACATT
>NW_015507640.1:4172-11322 GCF_001515645.1 Sinocyclocheilus grahami
CCTAGTTTTATTTTTATTTTCTAACTTGTAACAAACTCTAACTAGCTTTTAAATTAACAACACTTAAATATTCGTCTTAACCCCCCCGGTTTTTACTATTTTCTAGAAAACACAGTCATTACATTGTTTATATACCGCATATGTTTGATGTTTTTCTTGAAATATATGTGTGTGAAAACTTTAATAAAAACTTCCCTTATCCCCGTTTAATAATCATACCACGTTTCACAATTTAAAGTTTAAAGCACATAGTTTTGAACAGTTTCAATGAACCCACACAAAAACACTTTCCCAAACAATCATAAATTCCATGGGATCATTGGGGTGGATAAACAGATGGCCGGTTAGATGGGTGGGGGGTGTACAGGAACAGGTGTCCAAACAGGTGTCCATTTATGGTAGGAGGAGGGGGGGTTTATGAGGGGCAATAAATCAAACTTTTTGTCATATAGGACTCTATACTCTCTCTTTCAGATCAATCTCAAAGTAAAAGGCGGTACTGAAGTCTGATTTTGTGGTGGATGTGTTCAAATTTGATCATATTAATTCAAGCGATGAAGGATTTTGAAAGTCTGACTGTGTTGAGCTCTACTGTAAGGTTAACCCTGGAAGGTGTAACTTTTTGAAAATGATTAACAGTTGCAAATAAACATTCATTAGAATTTTAGAAAAGTAATCAAAAAGTAATCAAAAGTAATGTTACATTACTTTAATAAAGTAATTGAAAAAGTTACACTACTATTACATTTTAAATAGGGTAACTTGTAATCTGTAACCTATTACATTTCCAAAGTAACCTTCCCAACACTGATGGCGGCAGAGGCTGCAAACACTACGAGCTTCAGTAGGCCTATGTGTAGTAAATGAAACCGCATGTCTGTGCCATTCATTTCCACGAGGGGCGGACTGGGAAAAAATTTCAGGCCGGGAAATCTCACACTCTGAACAAATTCTGAAACATGGACAACCCTATGTTTTGTATGGACCTCACATAAAAAAAGGTTTAAATCCTTAGGTTGGGGACATGCAAAATAATTAAAAGTTCTCTCCTGAACTGCACCTTCACTTCCATTTTTCTTTTCAGTCTCTTTATTTTGCCCTGATATCTATCTCTCTCATGACTTTAATACTCAAGATTTAACAAAACTATACTTTCTAAATTGCCTACATGTCAAAATGAGTACATCACTACAATATCTTTATATACAAATCCTATTGAACATGAGTCATGTTTTTCCCTTACAAAAATTAACCATGCTTTTATTATACTAAAAGTACAGTAACCATGTTTTTTTTTTTTTGCAAATAGATTACCATTTATATAAATTTTTACTACAAATTCCATGGTTAAACTATTGTTAGTGTAGCAAAAACCATGGTTAATTTGTGGTTACCATGGTTTAACAATAGTAACGTCTCGGTTACGTATGGTAACCCTCGTTCCCTGAAGGAGGGAACGGAGATGTCACGTCGGATGACAGACGAAATTGGGATCTCGCTTAGAGGGACCAATCTACTTTGAGTGTAAACTAAATGAGCCAATGCACATTGGCATGCGATTATTGCATCAAGCTGCTGCTGATCACAGCGTGAGTATAAGTAGGCAGCAGATGCAGCGCATATTCAGGTTTTCGCTGAGGAGTCGAGCCAGTGACCCGGCCGCTCAGTGGTGGTACAGGAGCTGTGGCGACGGGACGTGACGTCTCCGTTCCCTCCTTCAGGGAACGAGGGTTACCATACGTAACCGAGACGTTCCCTTTCAGTCGGTCACTCCCAACGTCACGTCGGATGACCGACGAAATTGGGATCCTACCAAAAGTCCGGAATAGAGGGGGGCCGTGGAGGATTTAACCTTCTCGCCCCCTCAAGGAACCTTACGACCAGGTCATGCTTCCCCAACGACCTCCTTCTAGCAGTGATTGCAGCGACATAAACTTTAAGGGTGGAGGGAGACAGCCTTCGCTCCAACCCTTGCTGCAAAAAGGACAGCACAACTCTGATCGGGCATGTTCGGGGGTCTTCTCGGCGAGAAGAACACCACTCAACGAACAGGTTCCGCTTCAAGCGTAGGCGCTCTCGCTGAAGTGATGGTGCCAACTACCTCTTGGGGTAGGCCACTCAGAACCTCTGCGTCCCGTCCAGGGACCAGACATGAAGTTTCCAGAGGTCTGGACGCTAGGCAGTGGCACGGGCACTCCGCCCCCTTGCAGGTAACGGAGTCCGGTCCGCAACTCTGAGATGGTCACCCACGCAATGGGAGCATGAGCCATCCACGAAGGCCACCTCAGCGTGCTTCATGCCCAGGCACGAGAGGCAGCGATCGTGACCATCACCCAGCGCCAGGTAACGACCGCATCCAGAACGCCCGGGTGATACGTTGTCTATAGCAAGACCCACATCGTCTTTACAAAGACGCAACGTCAAGTTTGCCAAGCAACGTCGTCTTTAAGAAGACGCACCCGAAATTGCTCTTTTAGGGGAAAAAGCTCTTTTAGCGTGCTGAGGCGCACCGGGGAGATGACCATCTGCAACACAACCAGGGGGTAGTGCAGCCTGATGCGTGCAACCCACTCGACACGGGAAACCACCACCGCTGAAGCGCCGTACCGCCAACACGAAGAGCTCTCCAAGAGCACGCTGAACTCGTTCAGTTTTCTTCTCTCAGTAGAGTAGTCAGGAGCAGAACGATGTGATCGCTCGGCTCCGAAGCGAAAAGCTGAATATGCGCTGCATCTGCTGCCTACTTATACACACGCTGTGATCAGCAGCAGCTGGATGCAATAATCGCATGCCAATGTGCATTGGCTCGTTTAGTTTACACTCGAAGTATATTGGTCCCTCTAAGCGAGATCCCAATTTCGTCGGTCATCCGACGTGACGTTGGGAGTGACCGACTGAAAGGGAACCATTGTCTTTGGATTAATAGTAAAATCTTTGTTAATTTTCGTAAGGGTTGTGTTGTTGTCTGCCCTAGCTCCCCCTAAACCTATTATAAAATATGATTATTTGTCTGCTAAAGGACTACAGTATTTTGAGTGATGACTGATGAGCAATGGGCTGCTACTGCTTAGCTAAGTAAACAAAGACAAAACTACAATAGCATATTTACAGATGAAACTGACCTGCACTAGAAACCCTGAACAGTAGTTTTGCTTCTCTGCTGCACCTGTGCACTTCCATAGTCCATTCCATTCTCTCTCTCGCGTTGATTACTCTGATTTAAACCATTTGGTGGAGGCGCGGAGAAAGCGCGAGCCGAAGCATTGCCATGACTAACCGATTCATGATTTATTAGAGATTCAATTATCGAATGGCGAATTCGGAAATAATCACTTTAGTACATTCGGCAGGCAATTATACAATAACTGTAACTAGTGTAATAAACATGTAACTAGTTACTCCCCAACACTCTACATAATACATTTAGAATTTGAATAGAATTGTTTGTTTTTCATGCTGCTAAGAGGATCAGCAATCACATACACACTGGAAAGCTTCTGGATTTACTCCCCCAAAGATTTATTTTCAGAACCACAATCAGTAAATAAATAAATAACCATAGCAATATATATGGGACAAATATACGTCAAAATACATCTGCATTAAGGCTAGACATGAGTTGCAATTAAAGATTTTCAATTCACTCACAGAAAAAAAAAAATCTTAAAAACACTTGTGTGAAGGTATTTTAATCAAATAAAATTGTTACCCATCTCTGCCAAAATTTGATTTTAAGATCTTTTACTTTTTTTTCCAAAAAGGAATCATGACATGAATCATGTTTTTTATGCTGCAGTGTATACGCAACAGCAGGCCTCCTGAGACATGTTAGATACTATAAAAACCCCACATGTACTGGTGCGAAAACACAAACAGAACTCATTACCTGCAATTTTCATGAAGATGCCATGATGGTCATGTCAGAGTATATATCAGAAGGTATTTTTATAATGTTTGAAATGTGTGTAAAGTGTCTTTCTGAGACTGTTGAATTATCACTGTGCTAGCCAGTCATTTAATTATTAAATCGCTAATCTAACTGAAGACTTTACATTAAAGGACACCTACAAACATAGGGCTACCTATATTCCAAGGTGATGAACATGGTTTATTTTCTGATGTCAAAATTATATGAATTATATTGTTTTCTCTCTTCCTCAGGTCAATGAAAATATCTCTTGTGTAAGGAAATGGAAAATGGAACATATTTTTTCTTCATGTTGTTTGAAAATCTTGGGTGCATAAAATATGCTTTTTTCAGTTTGGGGTTTATTTTTTACTGTGTTGTCATATACTTTAATGTTCTTATTATGCTTGCTGTATTTCTGGAAAGGACATTGCACCAACCCATGTACATTTTGATTTCATGTTTATCCATCAACTCTGTATATGGTACAGCTGGCTTTTTCCCAAGGTTACTGACAGACCTGCTGTATGATACACATAGAATCTCCTTTGAAGCTTGCCTCATACAGAGTGTTGTCATTTACTCATATGCAGCTTGTGAACTTACAATCTTAATGCTAATGGCATTTGATAGGCTTGTTGCAATTAGTAAACCTTTGTATTACAACAACATAATTACCATACGCTTTCTAACTCTTTTAATAGTTATAGCATGGCTTTATCCAATTATTTGTGTTGGTTTTGCTGGTCTTTTGACTGCCAGGCTGAAAATGTGTGGTAGCAAATTGTTTAAGCTATACTGCCACAACTATGAACTTGTCAAACTATCTTGTGTGAACCATAATATTAATAATATTTATGGCCTGATTGTAACAGTTACAAATATTTTTATTCCTTTGATTTTTATATTATATTCCTATGTCAAAATACTTACAATTTGTCAAAGAAGCTCACAAGACTTTAGGAGCAAAGCGTATCAAACTTGTATTCCACACATAGCGATCCTTTTACATTTCTCAGTTGCTATATTTTGTGAGCTTACTTTGAGTCGGTTTGTGAATGGGGAAGTTCCTATAGAGCTGGGTGTTGTCCTTTCACTGGAATTTATTGTTATACCACCGTTTGTAAACCCTATTGTTTATGGTCTAAACTTTCCTGGTATCCGCAAAAAAGTTAGACATCTTATAAAAGCCTCCAAATAGCCTGCTTTGTTTTCATACTGTTACACAGACAACACAATTGAAAGAAATTTGAATTGTTTAATCAAGCAATCACTCATCTTTTTAAAGCAATTTAATGCAGTTAATGTGTTTTAAAATGTATTTTTTCACCTCTCTGATTTCTATATAGAAATTCTCAATAAATAAAGATCTTTGTGACAAAATTTGGTACCACTTTACTGAAAGCCTTAAAATGTATAATACATTATAAGGATATTCATAATGCACATTGTAATGCTTTTTCATAAATAATTTGAACATAAGTTTATTTATGTATTTAGTCATTTAGCCCTTTAAACCCCACAACAAAATCCTCAGTTTTAAATTAACACTTATAAAGTGTGCACACTAGAGAGTGAAGCAGTGCTGCAGTTAATGAGATAATTATGTGATTAATTAAGTGAGGATTGATCATTAGTGATGAACAGCTGCTGTTAACAAGCAGAATCACTGAAGAAAAGAGAAACACAAGAACTACAACTGACTTAAGCCACAGCCTTAGATGAAATCAGCTGAAATAAAAGACATTAAATCTCTCAAGATCTGATTAAACAACTTCTAAAACAGCATCACCAGCTTCACATTACTAACCAGACTGATGCTCTTTCTGTCAGATGTGTACAGAAGTGTTTATTGGAAATGAACAGAGGTTTAGATGTTGTTGTTTTGGGACACTACCATGATGGAGATCAGTGTTTGCTTTAGTTGGGATCTTGAACCTTGATTAGTTTTTGTGTTTTTCAGCACATTTGTAGCGGTAGTAAAAGGTCCAAAGCACAGTATGTAATGCTGGTGATTGTATTTTGCAAATTACATTTCCATCTAAAAAAAACAAGTTTGCAGATTTTGTTTAGAGTTTATTTTATGTACCAATACCAAAGTGATGTTATGGTAACATACTAGAGCAAAAGAACAAGTGGGCTATTATGAAAAATCACACACACATCACTCAAAAAAAATAGAAGGTCAGACACGTTATGAAACACACACATGAAGAATCAGCTTATGAATCTCAACAATGGTGACAACAAAAAAAATTAATAAACAGATCGACTCTGAACATCACAAAACACGCTACTAAAACTCAACACAAAAACAAAAGCAAAAATAAAAGCACCTAGTAAGAATTAAAGAAAATAAGTGGACAATTCAGCTGCATAATTTATTCATGCCGCAATGCATGCTGGGAGTCATGGATGAGTTTTTTCCTGTGCTGGTACCCAGCATGCATTGCAGCATGAAGCTTTTGATTGTCACCATTGTTGAGATTCATGTGCTGATTCTTGATGTCTCTGTGTGTCTAAGAAAACCTGTAGTGTTAAATGTTTTGGACATAAAAAGATTTCAAAATTCATCACAATTGACTATCATCTCTGCTTACAGTGTCATATAGCCATCTTAAATAACATGAAACAAGAGAAAACCCACACTATAGTTTTACAAATCAGTCAGTGAATGAGACCAGTGAGTCAGGCCACAAAATGATGTTAACACAGTCATCAATATTTAACCAGAACCATTTAGTCATAATTTTACTATGCTTACACTGTCATAACAAATGAGCTTTACAAACACAGTTATAACAACCAGACAAGCTAGCATTTAAATGAGAAGGGTCAAGAGCACAGCTAAAGCAAACACTGATCGCCACGATGGTGAGGTCAAACAAAACCTTTTCAATAAAACATCTAAAACCTCTGTTTATTCTCAAAAAATGTTTGTAGATATATGACAGGAAGTCAAACTGTAATGCTGTGTGTGGAGTTGTTTGATCATGTTCTGCTGTTTTATTTCAGTTGATTTTATCTAAGTCTGTGGCTGAAGTCAGTTGTAGTTCTTGTGTTTCTCTTTTCTTCAGTGATTCTGCTTGTTAACAGCAGCTGTTCATCACTGTCTGAATTCACTCATTAGTGTTCATTCTGTCTGTCAGGTGGACTGTATTAGTAAACTCATGTAGGGAATAGTGAATGAGGGTGTAGGGTGTGATTTGAAACACAGTCTCTGAGTGTCGAATCTGAACGCTG
>NW_015507640.1:12354-28304 GCF_001515645.1 Sinocyclocheilus grahami
TATGTGATTAATTAAGTGAGGATTGATCATTAGTGATGAACAGCTGCTGTTAACAAGCAGAATCACTGAAGAAAAGAGAAACACAAGAACTACAACTGACTTAAGCCACAGCCTTAGATGAAATCAGCTGAAATAAAAGACATTAAATCTCTCAAGATCTGATTAAACAACTTCTAAAACAGCATCACCAGCTTCACATTACTAACCAGACTGATGCTCTTTCTGTCAGATGTGTACAGAAGTGTTTATTGGAAATGAACAGAGGTTTAGATGTTGTTGTTTTGGGACACTACCATGATGGAGATCAGTGTTTGCTTTAGTTGGGATCTTGAACCTTGATTAGTTTTTGTGTTTTTCAGCACATTTGTAGCGGTAGTAAAAGGTCCAAAGCACAGTATGTAATGCTGGTGATTGTATTTTGCAAATTACATTTCCATCTAAAAAAAACAAGTTTGCAGATTTTGTTTAGAGTTTATTTTATGTACCAATACCAAAGTGATGTTATGGTAACATACTAGAGCAAAAGAACAAGTGGGCTATTATGAAAAATCACACACACATCACTCAAAAAAAATAGAAGGTCAGACACGTTATGAAACACACACATGAAGAATCAGCTTATGAATCTCAACAATGGTGACAACAAAAAAAATTAATAAACAGATCGACTCTGAACATCACAAAACACGCTACTAAAACTCAACACAAAAACAAAAGCAAAAATAAAAGCACCTAGTAAGAATTAAAGAAAATAAGTGGACAATTCAGCTGCATAATTTATTCATGCCACAATGCATGCTGGGAGTCATGGATGAGTTTTTTCCTGTGCTGGTACCCAGGATGCATTGCAGCATGAAGCTTTTGATTGTCACCATTGTTGAGATTCATGTGCTGATTCTTGATGTCTCTGTGTGTCTAAGAAAACCTGTAGTGTTAAATGTTTTGGACATAAAAAGATTTCAAAATTCATCACAATTGACTATCATCTCTGCTTACAGTGTCATATAGCCATCTTAAATAACATGAAACAAGCGAAAACCCACACTATAGTTTTACAAATCAGTCAGTGAATGAGACCAGTGAGTCAGGCCACAAAATGATGTTAACACAGTCATCAATATTTAACCAGAACCATTTAGTCATAATTTTACTATGCTTACACTGTCATAACAAATGAGCTTTACAAACACAGTTATAACAACCAGACAAGCTAGCATTTAAATGAGAAGGGTCAAGAGCACAGCTAAAGCAAACACTGATCGCCACGATGGTGAGGTCAAACAAAACCTTTTCAATAAAACATCTAAAACCTCTGTTTATTCTCAAAAAATGTTTGTAGATATATGACAGGAAGTCAAACTGTAATGCTGTGTGTGGAGTTGTTTGATCATGTTCTGCTGTTTTATTTCAGTTGATTTTATCTAAGTCTGTGGCTGAAGTCAGTTGTAGTTCTTGTGTTTCTCTTTTCTTCAGTGATTCTGCTTGTTAACAGCAGCTGTTCATCACTGTCTGAATTCACTCATTAGTGTTCATTCTGTCTGTCAGGTGGACTGTATTAGTAAACTCATGTAGGGAATAGTGAATGAGGGTGTAGGGTGTGATTTGAAACACAGTCTCTGAGTGTCGAATCTGAACGCTGTTACTACAAGGACTGCAGAAGGCTACTTTCTCGAAAATAACAAATATTACCCAGAATACATTGTTTTTTTACGGGATTGTACTGTTGTAATGAAAAAACAGGATGTTACTGTCAGAATATGGCCGTTTTTTACAGCAATGTATTACATTGTATGTTCAAAATATCTGCCTGCACCCTTTACATATCTTCTTTTCAAGAGGTTACTACTTCAACACATACTCTTTAGTCCACACTGGTGGATGTCTTTCTCTTGTACCCTTATTCAAGACCACTGCAGTCTCAGCAGGTGTACTGGCTTTCTCAGGTGTTTCTACTTGTGAGGAAGATTCAAGTCTCTCTGGGAAAGGTGGGCCAAATGTCACCGCCTACCGTCACTTAAGATGAATGTGCTTGGTCCTGTCTGCTGTTGCAATGACAAGGGTTTAGGCACTCGTACATTATCAGTGAGCTTAGGAGTTTTAGCTCCTTTTTTCCGTCTGTATATTGCTTTACTTTAATACCGCTTTTGTCTAAACAGTCGTCTACTTAAGTTGTGTTATGTACAGACTGTTACTAAATTGAAGGCTGTCTACCTATTTACTGCTACCCCCTTCAACATCTGCTGATTGTTCATCATTCACTGTTTGTCAGTGGGTAAATACCTGGATTTCCCTGTCGTCTGTAACGAATCAGCTCATAGGAAATATGAATAATTAATCATAACTAGTTATAATTAATTATGAATATTTTAGATCCGCTGTAGATATTTAGCTGACCTCTCAGGGTCAACTGTCTTATCAATTCTAAGAATGTTAATTTCCTGGTTAAGGGAAATAACTTCCTTACTGTAAAATTCTACAAAAGCTTGTAGCATAAATCTGCATGATTAAGTGACTCCAGTTATGAGCAAACAATGAACCACGTCAAGTGTGATACAAGTAAGGTTTTATTAACTACATAAACACATAAACTGGTCTAACATCCTACATAAACACATAAACTTGTCTAACATACACATACACACACACACACACACACACATACAGTTGGTATAGGAAAGGGTTAAAGCTTAACTCAGTACAGAGAAGAGAAATAAGGAATGAAATTATGGAACCATTTGCATATTCAGCAGATCTACAGCCTGAAGGAAACCTCAGATTCTTAGTTCAAACACACCTTTGTAAAAAGGTGCAAATTATACCTAATGTATCAATTAATAAGACTAAGTTTGGATACTTGCAAGTCTCATCTGTCTGAAAGAAAGGCTTGATGCAATCTGAAGGCTCACGTGGATCTCTGCTGAAGTTGTTTGATGGAAAAGAACCAGTTTGCGTCAGAGAAGCTTGATGAAGGGAAAAGTCGAGGCCGAAGCCTGGCACGTACTTAGGGTTTCCTGGAGCGTTTGTAGCTCACATCTTCTCAGAACCCAACAGAACCACCGACTCCGGGAGGGTCCCTGGTGTGGGCCTTTAAGGTCGGAGAAGAGTCACGCCTCTCAAGGTGGGCTTGTCCAATGAGATATACAGAAATTCCAAGCGGGAGGTGGCAATTGCTGGAGGGCTTTATGACCCTTTGTCTCTAAGCATGGTAATTTGCAAATGGACTTGAGTCAAAATTACTAAAGATTCTCAGGACACTAATATATATTGCCTATGTACCAACATATAATATACACGCTTGTTTAGATCATCAGAAGTCTAATTCATATATACTAAACATGGTAGGGTTATATATATGTAAGATGACAGGAAGGAATGTTTCGATCATAAGCCTGCGTAAAACAGTATACAATCTCAAAGACAAAATACACGATGACAATAATATACACCATGACCTGAAGGCTATGTGTGTTCATTCAAATAAAAGTTTTCCTATGAATTAATTAGTAGAAAAGTCCATTCCTACTGTGCCTTGGGGATTTTCCTTATAAAATGACAGTGCTTTTCCCTGCTCACATTCCATGAGGTCGTAAAAGTATCTGGTGTCAGGGTTGCTATGGAACCAGGGGCCTGTTCGGCTTCCTGGGGTGTTACAGAGTATTTGATAAATCTATCTATCAAAATATATATTGTGTGTTTGAGTGGTCCAGACGCTACACGTCTGCTGATACTACTACACTGTAAAATCCAATAGTTTACCTTACTTAGATTTAATTAGTAATCTTTACTTAGTTGTTATACTTACTAGTTTTTATTAAGTTACAGCTAATTTCAAGGCAAATAAAACAATTTACTTACCGTTTTGAGTGACACTTAAAATATTCAAGTAGCCACAAAGGAACCAATGACATTAATAAAGCAGTGAGAGGCAGCAGTACACTAATATGTTGCTAATGTGCAACATAACACAAGAAGAAAAGAAAATGAGTCTTAATAGACTTTTCACTCATTTCCTCCATGTCTGCAGTCATCTTTCACTAGTTGCATTCACTCGTTTTCCAGTCATCATGCATGCAGAATTTTCAATACAACTGTAATATTTGAGAGAACATCACATAAGCTGACTTCATACTCAATTGATGTTGATTTTCCTAAAACATGTTTGTTTATGTACTTGGAACTTTGTTTATGTTGCTATAACAATTTTTCTTTTAATGCAGCAATGCAATATGAAATAAGAATAACTTGTTTCAAGGGAATCAAAGTAATAAATAGATTGCTTCTAGAAAGTGAAGACACATACTTAAACATTCAGCACACGAATCACAACAATGGTAACAATTAAATTTCATTTATTTTTATTAATTGTAACAATAACCATTTTTTTTGCTCTTTTTGTTGTGCTACTACTGACACAAGACAGCAAATAAAATTAGCAAATAAAAACAACAATTGTAAAACAAAGCAACTGCATAATTTATTCATGCCGCAATGCACTCTGGGAGTCAGTGAGTAGCTATATCAGTAAGTCATAAGTAAACCTAAGTGAAAGGATCAAGTACCCCCTACAGTTCTTTTTTAGTTACCAGAACTCTTATGTAAGTAAACTATACTAAGCATCTGTCAGTACAACATACTATTCCTATTTCACTTTACTTAATTTTTTCAAGGCAATCGGTTTGCATGCTTTTTTTTAAGTAAGCCCAACTAATTAGATTTTACAGTGTAGGTTAACTCCCTGGGCAGCCTTTCAGCTGCTCTGGTGTGGTGACTCTTGTACCTCATTGCCATGTCATGGACAATTTTTTCATTGTGCTCGACAGTTTTGACAGTCTCAGTCTCGCTAATGGCTAGCTCCAGCTGAACTCATTTGGCGACCGGCATGAGGCTTAAGTATTGCATCCCGCAGCTGCTGAATCTTAACAACCACACCGTGGTTCCAACGTGCATTGCAGCCATTAAAGTACTTGGACTCCTGCACCGACCACATTACATCCACAGAAGTTCCTGTCAAAGGTTTGTTTACCATCAGCCTGGCTGCTCTACCTTGGGGATTCCATCAATCTAGACCGATGTCGCACATTTGTCACGTCATCAGAGCAACATCGCTTTCGGTGTGAGTAAGAAGGGAATCACTGTGAGATTTCACAACGCTAAGCTGGACCGCATGGGAAATAACGTGAGATTGCTTTACACTGAGCAGGACATAAAATGTGGAGTGGATTTCAGTGTAATACAGCCACTCTGTCCAGTTCCTCTGCTCTGCCTTTCTTGACTGCTGATTTACAGCCTGGGACTCCCCAACCTCTCTGCTGTTTCTCTGAGTGAGTGACATGTGGCCAAGTATGGTTACCCATACTAGAAAGCAGTTGGGGGTTCAGTGCCTTGCTCAAAGGCACCTCAGTCATGGTATTGAAGGTGGAGAGAGTGCTGTACATTCACTCCCCCCCATTTACAATCCCTGCCGGTACGAGACTCGAACCCGCAACCTTTGGGTTACGAGTCCGACTCTCTAACCATTAGGCCATGACTTCCCTCTGACATCTCACAGTGAGAGGTTGAGGACATAATCAGAAAGATGAAACCATCCACTTGCGCCCTGTACCCTTTTCCTACAGCCTTGATGAAATCTAACATTTGTGCCATAAGTCCCCTGATTACTAAGTGTGGCGGAGGCGAATAGGCCACCACCTTGTGGGGGAGATATACCACTTAATCTAAGGAAGACTGAGTGAGAAACAGGATCCTAGTCCCCCCACCCAATGCTTTGTACAAGGGTCTCTTGTATGTGGTGCCTGTAGTGTTGCAATGTGGAAATGCTCAAGAAGTGGCGAGGTGGGCTTCAGGATTTATTTAGTACATGGCAGCCACCTGAAGTGTGTGTGTGCAGGAAACTCAGGAAACAAATGTAACTGACTGCAAAACCCATCCTCCCCAGATCTAACAGAACAGGTAAGACGCCCCCACTCCTTAGTATAAGTGACTCAAAAATTTGTGTAAACAGGTTCAACTTAAATATATTGACATTTATTTAAGCTACAACAAATCAAAAGTTCTTTTTGATTCAGTTCAAAAATTCAAAAGTTTTCTTCCATGAATAAGACTAAAAAAGAAAGGAGATTATTTCCAGTCCATTCAAAATTTCACGAGTCAAAAAGTCCCTCCAAGTGCAAGAAAAAGAAAATATATGAATTCCCCTCGCAAGGAAAATTCACTTGTTCACAGTTCAGTTCTTAACACTCACAGAAGAGAAAACAATGACTTGCTTACCAGCATTCAGAATCCAATGAAGAAAATAATGTATATCACCCCTCTTTGTTTGAGGATGAGACGCTGAATGAAATCCAATGGATGGCAGGGTAATGTTTCTTCACTCTTTGACTCTCAGCGATCGTTACCCTCCCCTGTGATCCTGACAGCTTCAACACGATCCAACGAGGGCACAATCCCCAGCTGACGGAGATCAGATTGCGAAGACGAACAATACACAGCACCCCTCAACGCTTCAGCGAATTCTACTAGTACACTAAGCAACTGGATTCAGCGTGATTTAAGTTCGGTTGAACAAAACAAACTGGACGCGAAACAAAACAAGCGCAGTTTTGCCACACTGCCGCATAACTGTTAGACGCGATCAGGCCCACTTCCTCCGCTTCACGTGCGAATTCTGCAGAAAAACTATCCCGACACGTTCAATAACGATCATCAAACAACCGGAGACTCAGATACAACACTGCGCGACTGAAAGGCAGGTCGCGGGTCTAAACGCAACCTATTAGCGTCATAAAATTATCCAAGGACTATTTTTCAGCTCGCCGCTGCTCAGATCCACAGCCTCAACGAGCTCAGGTGCTACTACCCTTTTTTTCTACATGGCGGCGCCCGTGTCAAAAGACAAATAAAAGTCTCCACGTAATAGAGAAGGTAGGTCCCCTACATAAGATTATCAACCACTCCCTCCAGGCTGGTCATGTTCCACCTGAACTGAAAACTGCTGTCATCAGACCACACCTCAAAAAAACAACTTTAGATACAGAAGTCCTTGCCATCTACAGGCCCATTTCTAACCTTCCATTTCTTACTAAAGTGTTGGAAAACACTGTTGGAAGCTGCTACACAACTTCAGACCCATTTAAAACAAAACAATCTGTTTGAGAAATTCCAGTTTGGTTTCCGCTCTGGCCACAGCACCGAAACAGCACTGGGGAGGGTCACAAACGACCTGCTGATGGCAGCAGATGCTGGTTCTCCATCTCTTCTCATCCTTCTGGATTTGACTGCAGCATTCAACACTGTGGATCGCAACATACTTCTGTATAATTTAAGTCACACCATCAGTCGCTCTGACTCTGTCTATATCTGGTTTTCATCCTACCTTACTGGGAGAATGGAATATGTTGCTTTGGGAGAGGCTAAATCCTTAACACACAATGTGACCTGTGGTGTCCCTCAAGGCTCAGTGCTCGGCCCCACTCTGTTTATACTGTGTATATGCTCCCTCTCGGTCATGTCATTAGCCGGCATGGAATATAATTTCATTACTATGCTGACGACACTCAACTTTACCTTAAGATCAACTCATCCACTTCTGCTGCCCTGTCATCTTCCAACTTGACTACCTGTCTGGAGGAGGTAAAGGCATGGATGAGCCAAAATAGCCATTCTAGTAGGCACCCCACACCAGGTCTAGACATCTGTCATTTCCAGCATTACCTTTTCTGGCTAAAACATTCCACTCTCAACATCAGTTATCAATTTGGGTTTTAGAATGGACTCTCATCTCACCTTTGAGGTTCATGTTAAATATCTGTGCAAGACTTCCTTTTTCCATTTTAGGAATATCGCTAGACTTCGTCCTATGCTCACTCTTGCAAATGCGGAAAAGCTTGTCCATGCCTTTGTCTCCTCCAGGCTGGACTACTGTAATGCGCTCCTCATCGGGATCCCTGGCAAAAGCCTACTGAAACTGCAGTACATTCAGAACAGTGCTGCTAGGATCCTGATGAGGGTACGCAAATACAATCACATCACTCCCATTCTCAAATCACTACACTGGCTTCCTGTTTCATTCAGGATTGTTTATAAGGTCTCCCTCCTTACCCATCAGTGCATCCACTGCGATGCCCCATCATATCTCAAGGAACTCCTTACTCCACAAACTTCTAAACGTACACTCCGTTCTGCATTAACATATCTATTAAAACCCCCCAGGACTAAGCTTCGCACTATGGGAGATCGGGATTTCTGCTCAGCTGCTCCGAGTTTGTGGAATGCTCTCCCTGACCATCTACGGACTCCACAGACTGTCAATGCTTTTAAACGTGGCCTCAAAACCTACATTTTTAGCAAGGCCTTTGAATGATTCTTAATATTTTTTCTTGCTTTTAATATGTAGCACTTTGGGATTCTGTGTGAATTTAAAGGGTGTTATAAATAAAATTTATTATTTTTATTATTACTTCTTTTCTGTCTTTGTACCACCCTGGCTCTGACCTGGTCATATGTATTGTCTTCCTTTTCTGATGGTAAGATGTTCAGCTTTGTTCTCATGGGTCTTCCCCTCAAGAGTTGGAAAGGAGTCTCAACAATTGTAGCATGGGGTGTTGCTCTGTACCTCTGTAGCATGGTGACAGCTGCAGGTTTCCAAGGCTTGTGGGCCTTCTCTGCTGCTTGAATACACTCTTTCAGAACTCGGTTGAACCGTTCAATGGCACCATTAGATTGAGGGTGGTCAACACTTGTTTTTATTTGCTTTATTCCTTGTTCTCTCATGAAATCAGCAAAATCAGAAGAAGTAATCTGCAGACCATTGTCTGACGTAATGATGCAAGGGTTTCCCCTGCGTAGGAAGTGGACATGTTTTGGCTGACTTATCACTTGCCTGACAGGTCGTACAGGCTGACAATATCATGTTGACCAAGTCATCCATTCGCAGCCACCAATATAATTCCCCGAGTCGTTGTTTTTTGTGAACCAGACCCTGATGTCCCTCATGTGCAAGGAGAATGATTCTCTCTCTGAGTGATATCGGAAACCACCAGTCACTGCCCACGGAAAATCAATGGTGTCTCAACTGCCAGCTCATCTCGTATTGGAAAGTACAACCTTAGGTTAATGGAGATTGACTTTTTCAACTTTAGGCCAACCTGACCGAATTATCTGGTGCAACTGTGTCAGTTCATGACCGTCCTCACAAGCAGCTTTGAAATCTGCAAGTGGTAGTGCAGACCGAAAAGGAATTATTTCAGCAATCTTTAAGATTAAATCCTGTTCAGGGGTTTCAGCTGTCTGTATGATTTAGGGGTAGATGTGACAGACAATGTGCAGCATAATATTTACTTCCTGTTCAATGATTATATGATTGTGTTGTATAAATTATGTAATCGTTATGTATGTAGCGAATCAGCTCATGGGGAAATATGAATAATTAACCTACATTTTATGAACCTGTGAATTTGAGACTTTGCGTTTTACTGTAAATCTTTGCAACAATTATATATTTTACAGATTTTATATTTATAGATATAAATATATCAGATACCGGACATGGCCTGTAAAATTAATATATGCAATATAATATATATGCATATAAATTGATTAATATATATATATATATATGTGTGTGTGTGTGTGTGTGTGTGTGTATATATATATATATATATATATAATCGCGATTAATCATTTGACAGCACTAATATATATATATATATATATATATATCAATTAAATAAATACATTAAATAAATAAATGCACAAAATTTAAAAGAAGACATCGGATGACATTTTCACTTTTGTTAACTTTTATTTATTTATTTTATTTTATTTACTTTTTCTGGCATGTCTGCCAGCTCAGAAAAGCTGAAAAGAAAACACACATACAGCCCTGTGAAGTTAGTTTCATTGTTTCCCAAATTCTGTTTTATTTTATTTTCATTTAAATTTTTCTGGATTCCATTTTTTTCTATTTAACTTTTTAGACTCTGTTTTAATGGTTAAATAAAATGTATATTAATCAAAATAACATGTCTAATTAATCAAAGTCATGGAACTTACACAATTTAACCTCAATTTATGAAAAGTTTAAGTTTGGTTTTATTTTTACCAAATGCTGTGTTTAACATTAACTTTCTGGATTCCATTTTAATGGTCTCATTAAATTTTAATAATCAAAAGCATCTCTAATTAATTGATTTTATTAATGTGAAACTGACGTCACACCACGTTGAGTTCTGAGAAACTGCTTTGTTTAAGCCGCCATACTGAGAGGATCGCGCTGCCTCTCCGCTATTGAGTTCAGGGCAGTATTTTGATTTTCTGTCGTGATTGTGGACAATGTCACCATTGTTTGTCATTCATGCTGCATCGAGAATTGCAAAAGTAACTCTGATCATCATTCTGAGAGAAAACTGGGCAATGCAGTGTATTTTTTCGGTTTTATGTCTAAAAACCCCAAGGGAAGCAGGTCTCAGAAATGACAAGAAGAATCGATAGTAAATCTATTAATAATGTCACCGATTAAACCCACCGCCTGTCACTCAATACAATAATCATATTGCTGCGTGTTTTGATTTTGTTTGGTTTAATAATTAACATCACCTTCGCGAGTATTACTCTCCCTCGGCTTGTGAATTAGCAGAACTTGAAAAGGGACTTTAAAACGCTCAACACAAATAATGCTTAATGTGGCTTAATGTACCAAGACAATGATAAAGACAAAATTATAAAGCATATACTACGTGCAGATACGCACATAAGCGTATTGTAAAAGGGTTTCTGGTATGTGTAAGTTTGTGGGCTTACCATTGTGCAGAAGAGTAGAGTCTGTGGTCAGGAAGACAATTGGCCAAACACTGTTAAATTATGTTATTTTATTTAAAAAGTAATAGTAGTGCACTGTTTAGAACGGTGATAGTCTGTTCACTCAGTTCTTTATTATGAGCAGGTGTGCTTATGCTATTGTAAACTAGTTATATTTTAAAATATGAAATGTGTATATCATAAGTGGATCGTTAAATATTATAAATATATATTTCCATATATGTGTGTGTATATACTGGATGAATATTTGTTCAATATATTTTTACACATGCAATTCCATATCTTATTACATGTACATCTATACATTATAAAGTGTATTACTGAATATAAAATGACATATATTGTGATATATTAGTAAATACATTGTCACATATTTTTCAATATATGAAAAACGGAAATTCCTTATGTATTATTCAATGTATTGTAATATATTTACAAAATATATTATTCTGTTTAATTTCTAATATACCATTATGTCGTTTAATATATTGATCATTTATATATTAGGAAATATATTTTCTTTGCATAAGGGGAGATCAGGAGTTACTTTCAGTTTGGGGTGAAAGCTCCTACAATTCACACACATATACTGGTGTGCTGGTGTGCATTAGAGCCTTTAATTACCATTCTATATTAATGCACTGCTTACTGACACACACACACACACACACACACATCAGATATCGCGCAGCTCACACATCCAGGAGCAAAGAAACTTGTCAACGCTGTCCCACGACTTTTATTAATAACAGTTTAAATACTGAATCGCTACGTTATATTTTCCAGCAGCGAGAGGATAAAATCGCTGTATTTGAAGTAAACTCACCCTAAAAAGAGAAACGCACAAATGCGCACACACGCAACTTTCATCTCTCTCTCTCTCTCTCTCTCTCTCTCTCTCTCTCTCTCTCTCAAATTGGCAATATTTCAGAAAAGGGTTTAGGGATTTATAATTATTGGGGGTAATAGCCCTCCTCAATGTCTATGGTGGTTATTATCGCCCTGATCAGATATGAAAATAGCCTATGTTGTGGCACTATCGTGCAGTCTGTAATGATATGACGTTAGCAAACTTTAGCGATTTTTTGCAAACATTTCTTTGAGTAACATGACCATAAATATGAACTCACGATTGAAAGTAACATAAAACAAATGATTACTTTTCGTTAAAATCTTTATTAATGTCGATAATGCTTACATTTATGTGTCTTTTTGTTCGCTCGGACAGCCATGTTGCCGCTGTAGCCGGTTTATGCTGAGATAATTCATACCCCTTTGTTTAAAGTGTGGTCCCAAAAATCTTCGTTTGAAGGGCTATCTGGCCCTTCCCCTTACTCCTACCCCTCCAACCAATAGAGAATCGAGACACCCCTACCCCTTCACGTGAACGAGCAAAATGGAGGGGTAGGGGAAAGGTGAAGGGCTAAGGGGTAGAATTGGGATTGGGCCTAAATCTAAGTCACATCTAACCCAATGCCAAAGCAGAATCTCAGCCATGGAGCCATTCATAGGCAGGGAAACACACATTCATAATCCTTTGGATAATTTAGTGCCTTCAAGTATTTTAGTGTCTAAGATGTTTTTTGACTGTAAGGCAAGGCAAGGCAAGTTTATTTATATAGCACATTTGGTAACACAATGGTAATTCAAAGTGCTTTACTTAAAAGAAAAGAAAATGATAATAATAAAAACAAATAATCACAACAATAAACAAGGAATTTAAAAACTTTGAAAATGATTACAATATTGATTTAAGAAGTTTAAAATGAATTCAAAACAGTTAAGAATAAAAAAATGATTATACAAAATATATAGTGCAATCAGTTCGGACATTGCACAGTGCTCATTCAATAAATGCACAGCTAAAAAGATGAGTTTTGAGTCTGCATTGAAATGTGACTAATGTCCTAGCACATCTGATCTCTTCTGGAAGCTGATTCCAACTGCGGGCGGCATAATATCTAAAGGCGGACTCCCCTTGTTTTGTGTGAACCCTTGGTATTTCTAACTGACTCGATCCTAATGATCTGAGTGGTCTGTTAGGTTTATATTCAGTGAACATATCTGCTATCTATTTAGGTCCTAGGCCATTGAGTGATTTATAAACGAGTAAAAGTACTTCAAAATCAATCCTAAAAGTAACCGGAAGCCAGTGTAAGTACCTGAGGACTGGTGTGATATGCTCAGATTTTCTGGTTCTAGTCAGAATTCTGGCAGCAGCGTTCTGGATGAGCTGCAGCTGTCTAATTGTCTTCTTGTGAAGGCCGGTGAGAAGACCATTACAATAGTCCACCCTGCTGATGATAAAGTCTTGACTGGAAACAAAACATCTAATTCTTGCAATGTTTTTAAGATGATAGTATGCTGATTTAGTTACTGCTTTGACATGACTACTGAAACTAAGGTCTGTCTCCAGAATCACATCAATATTCCTGACTTGATTTTTAGTTGTTAGACCGCTAGAGACAAGGTATGCATTCACCTTGAGAACTTCATCTTTGTTTCCAAATGCAATGACTTCAGTTTTTCCTTGTTTAACTGAAGAAAGGTTCTGGCACATCCAACTGTTATTTCATCAATGCATTGGCAGAGGGAGTCCAATGGGGCTGTAGTCATTTGGCGATAAGGCTAGGTAAATCTGGTTATCCTCAGCATAGCTGTGATAGGCAATGTAGTTCTCTCTCATTATTTGACTTAGTGGGCGCATGTACAGGCTAAACAAGAGCAGTGCAAGAATTGAGCCTTGTGGGACTCCGCATGTCATGGATGTCCACTTAAGACTTAAGCTCTCCTATACTCACATAATTACCTCTCCCTTCTAAGTATGACCTGAACCATTTGATTACCATCCCAGAAAGCCCGACCCAGTTTTTCAGTCTCTCTAGTAGTATGTTATGATCGACAGTGTCAAACGCATCACTGAGATCTAGTAGTACCAGCATTGATATTTTGCCAGAATCAACATTTAAGCAAATATCATTTATTATCTTAATGAGCGCTGTCTCTGTGCTGTGATGCGGTCGGAAACCAGATTGAAAATTGTCCAGGCATCCATTTGAGTTTAAGTATTTGTTCAGCTGATTAAAGACTACCTTTTCAATAATCTTGCCTATAAAAGGAATATTTGATATTGGTCTATAGTTACTCAATATGGTGTTATAAAGATCAACAGTCTGCAGAAATGCGTGGTGTTAGAGATATAGCCTCCATAAATAGCACACTAGTGTTTTCGTTAATGCATCTCTTTCTGACAAATACAGATCTAGATTCATTGGTAGCAGAGATCAATATATCAAAGAAAATACAGAAGTGATCAGATAGTGCTACGTCCTTAATGACACTGGATGATATGTTTAGATCTCTACTGATGATTAAATCTAGAGTATGTCCATGATTGTCTGTGAGTCCATGCACATGCTGAATCAGGTCAAAAGTGTTTAAAACAGTTATAATGTCTGATTACTTTTCTTAGGGAATTAATTATTATTAATTCATTCAGGTTTTGAAAGGACTCGAATCTGAAAATTCGAAGTCCACCTGATTAGAACTGATTTCAAATTTTAATAGTTTACACCTTATCAACGGTCGTCCAGAGTGACGTTAATGTCCGTGTATCTTAACAATCTGACTATGTGTATTTTCCTTGGCCACAGGTCAATACAATTATGATAATTTGTAAGCTCCTAGCGAGGTAACGTGATCTTGGCAAGGTTTGACTTCAAAATTATACGACACCAGACAATGATTCTTTATAAATGAAACACGAATTTATTGGCTATTCTAAATTACATTGACCTAAGCTAAGACATACACACACACATATCAGTTCTGAAGAATTATGTTAACGGAGTTCTGAGGAAAGCCCAAAGTTTTAGCAAGATATTCGCTACAGTTCTCTTACTTGCAACCTGAGAAAATCACAAAGCAGAGGTTTGTCTTACGTTTACTGCTTAAATGGTTCAGCACCTATTTCAGCAGATAGATGACCTTGTTTGTACTTGCGTTTGGGTGATAGCTGAAAAGCTGAATGGTTCCTGATTTGGCTGCCTGAGGAAATTCCATTGCTGATTGGTTATTGAGATGATGTCAGGATGGCATCCCTTTGGGGAAGCCCTTTCTGGAGATTGGTTGGTTTCTTGATGACACAGAGGCTTGAGTAGTTCTGCTGAAAAAGTCTCTGTTTGCAAGACTTTAAGTTCTTTGAAATTCTCTGACGATCACAACGTTTCAACTGAAGTGTTTGAGTTTTAGATGACCTATCGCTTTGATGGTAAGCGTGTGAGCACGAGTTGGAATGCTCTTAACACGGCGAAAAGCGAAGAAGCAAGCAAGCAAGCCAGCGAGGGCTTTTGTGTCCATTTTTAAGCAGGCTGACTTTTGTCCATCCCACAGGTCGTTGTTCCAATCAGATAGTGGCTGCGGGCTTAGCCACGCCCTGTGTGGTTCCTTTTTCATGCAAAAGTCACATGCTGTTTGTGGGGAGTATTTCTGCAAGTTTGAAGAACTTCTTATAAAAATATCATCACCGGAAAATGATGCCGAATATCAATTTTTCACTCACACCAATGTTCTGTGAATAAAACAAGCTTTCACCCGATACTAAGCTTCACATATCTTACACACATATTACATGCTTTGTCTGCTAAAAAGAGTTATAAGGCAAATATTAAAATATCATAGATTCCAATAAACACATCAGATATATGTATACGGCATAACACATACAGTGGATACATTTTCACTACTTATGAGTTTTAAACGATTGTCTTTTAAAATCGTCATGCAAGGTTCTGTTTCTTTTGTTGTAAGATAAGTTTGTAAGGGTTTCAGAAAGGGCAGGAAGCAGATGGTCAAACGTCATGTGATAGTCACGCATAGATCCCGTGTTTGCAGGCCTGAGGGCGTCAGTTAATTTACTTCCTGTGCCTACACTGGTTCCATACATTAGTGATCACGAGGTATCTATATGTCGTGAAATAACTTTTCAGTCCTGATACAAAAGATATCTGTGTTATCTCCTGATTGGATTAGTTTCAACCTCATGATGGCTGATAGGGGGGAGATCTTTAGGTCCTTCTGTAATATTTCTGTTTCATGATTCACGTGGTAAATCCACAGCTTATGGGGGTCTGTTT
>NW_015507640.1:28706-30047 GCF_001515645.1 Sinocyclocheilus grahami
CATGCTGTTTGTGGGGAGTATTTCTGCAAGTTTGAAGAACTTCTTATAAAAATATCATCACCGGAAAATGATGCCGAATATCAATTTTTCACTCACACCAATGTTCTGTGAATAAAACAAGCTTTCACCCGATACTAAGCTTCACATATCTTACACACATATTACATGCTTTGTCTGCTAAAAAGAGTTATAAGGCAAATATTAAAATATCATAGATTCCAATAAACACATCAGATATATGTATACGGCATAACACATACAGTGGATACATTTTCACTACTTATGAGTTTTAAACGATTGTCTTTTAAAATCGTCATGCAAGGTTCTGTTTCTTTTGTTGTAAGATAAGTTTGTAAGGGTTTCAGAAAGGGCAGGAAGCAGATGGTCAAACGTCATGTGATAGTCACGCATAGATCCCGTGTTTGCAGGCCTGAGGGCGTCAGTTAATTTACTTCCTGTGCCTACACTGGTTCCATACATTAGTGATCACGAGGTATCTATATGTCGTGAAATAACTTTTCAGTCCTGATACAAAAGATATCTGTGTTATCTCCTGATTGGATTAGTTTCAACCTCATGATGGCTGATAGGGGGGAGATCTTTAGGTCCTTCTGTAATATTTCTGTTTCATGATTCACGTGGTAAATCCACAGCTTATGGGGGTCTGTTTCATAAGACAGAGACCTTACACAGTTATAATTTCTTTTGTAGTTTTGTTATTAGATGAGACAGCCGTACGGCTTGAGAAGGCCTTAGACTTTCTATCATGTGATAAAACTGAAATAGAGAAAACTACAGGCACACTGGGTTCCCGCTTGGTCTGTAAACATTTATGAACATTGCTGCTATTATTGTGGGGACCCGACACATATCACTGAGAGCTGCTATCAGTTGTTTTTGGTTCACCTACAGCAGATGGAGGGTTTGGGCCCTGGCATTGTGGCAGCAGCCGGAGAGCTCTCACAGGAGGAGGAGGACGAGCTGGGCCCACAGTCTTTGGTGGTTGTGAGACCAGAGAAGCTCACTGCTTTGCAAAGGCAATTGGATCGATTCGGAGACCAGAATGGACAAAGAGAGTAGTCGTGTAAACTGGAATGCGGCTACTTGCCCCAAGACTAAACAAAATCCTTATCTTATCTGCTTTTGGGACAACTAAGAGAGCACTGCAGTGAGACGCTCTTGTGTTCCTTCCCCCAACTCCTGACATTTACCAACCTTGCCCAGATGCCCAGATTTTGCCGCTTTGTTCCGCCAGTCTGACAAGCGGGTCTGCGATCAGCGCCGAGAATGGCTGCAGGACCGGATGGCTGCTTGCCTGTGCTGGATTACCTCCACCCCCCC
>NW_015507640.1:30333-42516 GCF_001515645.1 Sinocyclocheilus grahami
TCACCAAGGTGAAAGCCAAAGTTCTTTTGAGTGAGAGAGCGAGCCAGCGAGCTTGAGAGCCTGGTGTCCATTTTAAGCAGGCTGACCTTTGGTCCGCCCCACGATGCGATCTTCCAATCGGACGCTGTTGCAGGGCTTAGCCACGCCCTGTGTGGTTCCTTTTTCATGCAAAAGTCACATGCTGTTTGTGGGGAGTATTTCTGCAAGTTTGAAGAACTTCTTATAAAAATATCATCACCGGAAAATGATGCCGAATATCAATTTTTCACTCACACCAATGTTCTGTGAATAAAACAAGCTTTCACCCGATACTAAGCTTCACATATCTTACACACATATTACATGCTTTGTCTGCTAAAAAGAGTTATAAGGCAAATATTAAAATATCATAGATTCCAATAAACACATCAGATATATGTATACGGCATAACACATACAGTGGATACATTTTCACTACTTATGAGTTTTAAACGATTGTCTTTTAAAATCGTCATGCAAGGTTCTGTTTCTTTTGTTGTAAGATAAGTTTGTAAGGGTTTCAGAAAGGGCAGGAAGCAGATGGTCAAACGTCATGTGATAGTCACGCATAGATCCCGTGTTTGCAGGCCTGAGGGCGTCAGTTAATTTACTTCCTGTGCCTACACTGGTTCCATACATTAGTGATCACGAGGTATCTATATGTCGTGAAATAACTTTTCAGTCCTGATACAAAAGATATCTGTGTTATCTCCTGATTGGATTAGTTTCAACCTCATGATGGCTGATAGGGGGGAGATCTTTAGGTCCTTCTGTAATATTTCTGTTTCATGATTCACGTGGTAAATCCACAGCTTATGGGGGTCTGTTTCATAAGACAGAGACCTTACACAGTTATAATTTCTTTTGTAGTTTTGTTATTAGATGAGACAGCCGTACGGCTTGAGAAGGCCTTAGACTTTCTATCATGTGATAAAACTGAAATAGAGAAAACTACAGGCACACTGGGTTCCCGCTTGGTCTGTAAACATTTATGAACATTGCTGCTATTATTGTGGGGACCCGACACATATCACTGAGAGCTGCTATCAGTTGTTTTTGGTTCACCTACAGCAGATGGAGGGTTTGGGCCCTGGCATTGTGGCAGCAGCCGGAGAGCTCTCACAGGAGGAGGAGGACGAGCTGGGCCCACAGTCTTTGGTGGTTGTGAGACCAGAGAAGCTCACTGCTTTGCAAAGGCAATTGGATCGATTCGGAGACCAGAATGGACAAAGAGAGTAGTCGTGTAAACTGGAATGCGGCTACTTGCCCCAAGACTAAACAAAATCCTTATCTTATCTGCTTTTGGCTCCCCTCAACCAGCACTGGCCTCTGCCAAGGCCGCTGTTGGGACAACTACTCCCCCGAGAGAGCAAACAATAAAGGGCTCATTCATTCATTCATTCACATTAACTTTTTCTGTTCTCATCCTCAGGTCAATGAATCCATTCTTTGCTTAATGGAAAATGGAACGTATTTTTACTTGATGTTTGAAAATATTGGGTACATAAGGTATGCTTTATTCGGTTTGGGATCTATTCTATATTGTGCTGTTGTATTCTTTAATGCCCTTATTATTTTTGCAATTTTTTTGGAAAGGGCATTGCACCAGCCCATGTACATTCTGATTTCATGTTTATCCGTCAACTTTGTGTTTGGAACAGCTGCTTTTTTCCCGAGGTTACTGACAGACTTGTTATCTGATACACACTCGGTCTCCCGTGAAGCATGTATCTTACAGGCTTTTGTCATTTATTCATATGCATCAAATGAAAACACAATATTAATGTTAATGGCATTTGACAGGTATGTAGCAATCAGTAAACCATTATAATACAACGACATAATGACCCCCAGGATTTTATCTGTTTTAATAGCTATAAACTGGATTTATCCGATGCTTTGTATTGCTATTGCTGGTATATTAAATGCCAATCTCACGATGTGTGGTAACAAACTGTGGAAGGTGTACTGTCACAACTGGGAAATTGTCACGCTTTCTTGTGCAAACACTGTTTTTGGCTTGTTCATATTGACCACAACTGTTATCATGCCTTTAAGTTTTATATTATACTCTTATATTAAAATCCTTATCATTTGTAGAAAAAGCTCACTAGAATTCAGGACAAAAGCATATCAAACTTGTATTCCACAAATAGTGATCCTCTTAAATTTCTCAGTAGCTCTTTTTTGCGAGGTCACTTTGAGTCGGGTTGCAACTTTGGAACTCCCTATAGGGCTGTCAATCATTCTTTTGTAGCGAATCAGCTCAAAGGGGAAATATGAATAATTAATCATAACTAGTTATAATTAATTATAAATATTTAGATATGCAGTAAGTATTTACTTGACCTCTCAGGGTCAACTGTGTGTCAATTCTAAAAACGTTAATTTCCTGGTTAAGGGAAATAACTTTCTTACTGTACAATACTACTCATGTACTAGTATGTAGCAGAAATCTGCATGATTAGGGACTACGATTATGAGCAAACAATAAACAACCTCAGGTGTGATACAAGTAAGACTTTATTAACTACATAAACACTTAAACTAGTCTAACATACACCTACACATACACACACACACACACACACACACACACTCACGCATACAGTTGTATAGGAACAGGATTAACGCTTAGGCAGTAAAGAGAAGAGAAATAAAGCATGAAGCTATGGGACCATTGGATATTCAGCAGATCTACAGCCTGAAGGAAACATCAGATTCTTAGCTCAAACAAAAGGTGCAAATGATACTTAATGTATCAATTAATAAGACTAAGTTTGATACTTGCACGTCTTGTCTGTCTGACATAGAGTCCCGATGCAATCTGAAGGCTCAAGTTGATCTTTGCTGAAGTTGGTTGATGGAAAAGAACCAGTTTGAGTCAGATGATCTTTGTGAATGAAATGTCAAGGCCCGAGGCCTGGCGCAAACGTAGGGTGTCCTTAGGAGCGTTGTAGCTCACATCTTCTCAGAATCTAACAGAACCACAGACTGCAGGCGGGTCACTGATGTGAGGCCTTTAAGGTCTGAGAAGATTCACGCCTCTCAAGATGGGCTTGTCCAATGAGACAGACTGAAATCCCAAGCGGGAGGTTGCAATTACTGGAGGGTTTTACGTCCCTTTGTGTGAGGGCATGGTAATTTGCAAATGTAATTCGCTTGAGTGTTGATGCACAATCTAGTAAAGATTCTTAGAACACTAATATGTTGCATAGGTATCAGCATGTAATATGCACTCTCGTTTAGATCATCAGAAAACGAATTCATAGATACTAAACATGGCAGGATTACATATAGGTAAGATGACAGGAACGAGTGGTTCCATCATAAGCCTGTATAAAACAGTATACAATATAAAAGACAATGTACAAGGACAGTAACAACATACACAATGACCTGAAGGATATGTGTGTTCATTCAAAGAAAGGTTTTCCTATGAATTAATTAGAGAAGAGTCCATTTTTACTGTGCATTGTGTCTTTCCTATGAAAAATGTAGTGAGTTTCTCTATCCATATTCCTTTGGGCAATAAAACCAGTGATATCAGCATTGGTTTCCATGGAATCAGAGGCCTATTGTCGTTCACAGACATCCTGGCACCCAGTATGTTTATTGGGTGAGGGGTCTGTGACTATTTGCTAATTTAATGAATAACTGATTTGTTAAATCTAATGAAAAATGGTGTGTCTGATTGGTCAAGACGCTACACTTTCATTAGAGTTTCTCATTGTACCACCCATCCTGAACCCTCTTGTTTATGGTTTGAATTTTCCTGAATTTCGCAAAAACATTCTATGGATTATAAAAGCTTGCAAACAGCTGTAACAGATGCTGCACAGAATGTTTACAAAGTTCAATGATTGTATGACTGTATTGTATAAATTATGTAATCACGATGTACATCACATTTTATGAACCTATGAATTTGAGACTTTGCGCGTTTTACTTAAAATTTTTGCCACAATTGTATATTTACTATTCATTTTATTTCTAATTTAGCCTGTTACTGGATTCATGACATGGTATATATGTATATATATATATATATATATAAGTGGTGTCAAACGATTAATCGTGATTAATCGCTTCTAAAACAAAAATAAAAGTTTTTGTTTACATACTAAATGAGTGTGTACTGTGTATATTTATTATGTCTATATATATAAATACAAGCACATGTATGTATATACACTGAACAAAATTATAAACACAACACTTTTGTTTTTGCCCCCATTTTTCATGAGCTGAACTCAAAGATCTAAGACTTTTTCTATGTACACAAAAGACCTATTTATCTCAAATATTGTTCACAAATCTCTCTAAATCTGGGTTAGTGAGTACTTCTCCTTTGCCGAGATAATCCATCCACCTCACAGGTGTGGCATATCAAGATGCTGATTAGACAGCATGATTGTTGCACAGGTGTACCTTAGGCTGGCCACAATAAAAGGCCACTCTAAAATGTGCAGTTTTATCACACAGCACAATGCCACATATGTCGCAAGTTTTGATGCGCTGTGCTAATGTAGTGGAACGACTAAAGGTATAAACTACCATAAGCAACCAATGCTCATAGAGAAGTCAACAATAACCCAAGGCTAAGACGGGCTGAGCTTTCTAGGTCACACCCGGCCTGGTTAATCATTTGCAGAGTATTCCCGTAACTTCGACACCCAAGGGTCGACAGTTAACATGTGAAACAATGCCAGAGAACTTGGGCGTGATACGGCCAAGGGCTCTCTGCCATATCTGTTTATGCAGCGCATGCCACTTCAAGCGAAAAGGACCCTGGCCTGCAAGTGCAGAAGCCCTTTGGTGCGGTTACCGAAGCTGACAAAGAGTTGTTTTGATCGCCTATATGGAGCAGAACGCTCAATATAGATTCTCAAAGCTCTGACGGGGCAGAGCAGCGATAGCTCTGTCTTCTTCAGTTGGAGGAAGTGCAGAGAGCATAATGACCTGTGCTCTGACTGGAGTGGAGAGCACTTAGGTACGTAACCGTGCCTTGTTTTCAGGACGACTTTAGAGTCGTTAGGCCCGAATTCCAAGCAGGCAGGGCTAATATAGAGTGCCTGCAGATTCCCTATTCGCTTTACTGATGCCAGTGCTAGAAGCAGAGCAGTCTTCAGCGATAGCGACCTAATGCTGGCAGACTGTTGCGGCTCGAAAGCGGGGCTCTTCAGGGCCCTCAGCACAGTGGGCAGGTCCCATGAAGGGACGGTAGAGGGATGAGGCGGATTCAGCCTCCTAGCACCCCACAGGAAGCGGATGACCGCGCTATTTCTGCCCACCGATTGACCCTCAGTAGGGGCATGAGAGGCCGCTATAGCCGCCACATAGACTTTAAGCGTGGATGGGGAATGTACCTTATCCAGCAGCTCTTGTAGAAATTACAACACCTCTGCCAATTCGGAAGTGAGTGGGTCTTTGCCGCAGTTTAGACACCAAGCGTAGAATAAAGACCACTTTAAGGCGTAGAGACGTCTCGTAGACGGAGCTCTAGCCTCCGGAATTGTGTTTAAGACTTGCTCTGGGAGGCACGAAGGCTCCCGTCGAGTGGCCAGGGGTGCAGGGCCCATAGGTCAGGCCGAGGATGCCATAATGCCTCGTTCGCTTGAGAGAGGAGATCCTGTCTCAGTGGAACAGGCCAAGGGGCCGCTATCAGTAGCTGAGTTAGCTCCGATAGCCACAGCTGGTTCATCCAAAGAGGGGCCACCAGGAGAACCCTGTGTTCTTGTTCCCTCACTCGCCTGATTACCTGTGGGATCAGAGCGATCAGGGAAAAGTATAGAGAAGGAGGTTGGGCCAATCGTGGGCCAACGCGTCCCTGGTCTTTGAGAAATAGATTGGTCAGTGAGAGTTGTCTTCTGAGGCGAAGAGGTCCACCTCGGCCTCGCCGAAGATCTCCCAGATTCTCTGAACCATCTGCAGATGGAGTGTCCACTCCCCTGAGGGGACATTACTCCTTGATAACATGTCCGCTCCCCGGTTCAATTTGCCTGGTATATGCGCTGCCCTCAGCGAGCGCAGGTTGGGTTGAGCCCACTCTAAGAAGTTGTAGCGTCTGGAACACTCCAACACACAATATATATTTTGTTAGCTAGATTTCACAAATACTTTGTAACACCCCAGGATGATTAACACATGGTGCCCTTCTAGGACTGGCAGGAAGAACTGACAGGCTTGACATACTGCTAGTATTTCCAAGCAGTTGATCTGGAAGCCTTTTTCCGCCTTCGACCAGTGGCCGAATGTCGGTATGCCCTCGCACAGTGCCCCCCAACCTGAGTTGGAGGTGTCTGTCGTGACAACTGTATTTCTGTGAACCATCCCCATGGCCACACCCTGTTCCATCCGGCAGGAGTTCTTCCCGGGGGTCAGGGCCGACACACAGGCCTGACTCACCCTGATATGCAGGCGTCCGTGATGCTATGCATGGGATGGAACCCGTGGATTCAACCAGCGCTGAAGGGGGCGCATATGCAGCAGACCCAACTGTAGCACTGGAGATGCTGCTGCCATGAGGCCCAGCATCCTTTGAAATGCTTTGAGAGGGCGAGCGGTACCGATCTTGAAGGAGGTCGCCAGCCTCCATATGGAAAGAGCTTGTTCCGGCGTGACTACAGCTTTCATTTAGGCTGAGTCGAAAATTGTTCCCAGGAACGAAATTCGCTGGCTGGGAAGCAACAAGCTCTTGGCAAAATTGACCCTGAGTCCCAGGCACTCCAGGTGGCTGAGAAGGAGGGTTCTGTGAGATATTAATTCTGCCTCCAACTGGGCCAGAACGAGCCAGTCGTCGAGGTAATTGATAATACAGATTCCCATCTGTCTTAGAGGGGAGAGAGCCACATCCATGCACTTTGTAAAAGGACAGCCCGAAGGGAGGGACCGTATATTGATAAGCCACTCCCTCGAAGGTGAATCTCAAGAATGGCCTGTGACGAGGGGCTATCTGGATGTGAAAGTATGCATCCTTCAGGTCCAGAGAAAAGAACCAGTCTCCCGAGCGAATTTGCGCGAGGATCTGTTTCAGTGTAATCATCCTGAACGACCTCTTCATGAGGGCGCGATTCAGGTGTCTGAGATAGATGATGGGTCGGAGGCCACCATCTCTTTTGGGGACGAGGAAGTAACGGCTGTAAAAGCCTGACTCGCTCTGGGCTGGAGGAACCTTTTCCACGGCTCTTTTGCCAGCAAATTCATCACCTCTGAGTGCAGGATGTGAGCGTCCTTTCTCTGCACTGAGGTGGGGACCATGCCGCTGAAGCGCGGGGGTCTTTGAGCGAATTGGAGTGAATATCCTCGCTTTATTATCCCCATAACCCATCTCGACACTCCGGGGATGGCCTGCCAGGCCTCGGCCTGTGTGACGAGTTGTTGAATTAACTCGGGTGACTGGCCGCACGGGAGCAGAACACTTACGAGTAATGGAAGAGGAAGTTTGCCCTGTCAAAGTGCTGCGTGGAGAGTGATGTAAGCGGGGCCTTGCCGGCTTTAATCACTCAAGCCTGATCGATCATACCCGCGAGTTTGCCATTTCTGCCTCAGAGTAACTGGGAGGAGAGAAACACCAGAGTGGGGGATGCGGGGCTTAGCGACTCGCACACAAATGCGAAGCTGCCCGCGTTTGCGCTTTGATCTGCCTGGGAGGATTAAGCTGCTCGTATAATGAGGTGTGTAGAGGATTGCTCAAGTCTGATCGTTCAACCCGCGAGTTCGTCGTTGCTTCCTCCGAGGTAGCTGGGAGGAGAGAAACATGAACACGGGGAGGCGGGTCCGCCTTCCGCGAACTAATGGGGGAGTGACACAACCACAAATTTGAAGCTGTCAGCAGCAGCATCTGCTACGATCTACTTTGTAGGATAAAGCCGCTCGATGTAAAGAGGGGCACTAATCCTTTTGTGTGAGACACGGATCGAAGCGCAGTGGGGAGAGCGAGTACGCAGGCTCTGTGTCGGCGTGAGATCACTCAGACCTGGTTGCTTAGTTCCCAGGCTTCGTTGTTTCTCTCTCCGAGGCTTGCTGAGAGAGGAGAAACGTGAGAGCGGGGCTGTTCAGTGAAAGGCGGTCCGCGGCAGATCCGAGTGCATATGCGTCTTAAGCAAGACACAGTATGAGTGAAGTATCGAAAGGGAAAATACTTAAAATCATATAAACAATGATAGAAAATTATCAGAAGAGAATGACATAAATCAGTGTTTTAATAATGTTTAAAAACACTACCACTATTTTATTAATATAATAAACTGTTAAGCAGTAGATTAGTAATATCATATCTACAAAATCAGGCAAATTATGTACATTGTGCCACCATAATTATAATTACAACATGATTAATCATTGGGAAAAGGAACTACTTACTTATATGTCTTAATGTAACAACGAGACACAACATCAAGGAAATACTGATCACAATGAGAATGTCCACATGATTTCAAGCACAAATCATTTAACATCATAACCATAATATTAGGAGGTGTGCATCCACGACACACTGCTAAATTAAACCCAGAACAATATCACCACCTGCTGGCGAAGGCTGTGTTAAGACATGATCTTTGCCACCTTAAAGACAAATACAACTGAGAAAAAATAGTGCAACCTTGTCTGCAAATCTACCCAAGAGAACCATATCCCCCAGACACTTTAAATATAATGTTGAAACTTCATTTCAAATAAAATGTCTTTCCAAAAGTTCACAGACCTGATTAGTTGTGTTTGCACACCACACTGCACATTTTCAACCAACACAAGTTTTTGTGTTACAGTCTTTTCAGGCTTAAAAATATGCATTTTGTAAGTGTGTAAAAAAAAGTATTTTGTAGCTAATTGTTTGCAACAATAGCTTGCAGTTTAATCAGTAAGTTTTGAGTTACAAGAGTTTTGCCCACTGTGCCACACAACCCATTTTAAGGATTCTATGAGTCTGTGCTGTTTATGCAAATCAAGCACAGCAGAGAGGTCTCCAGAGACGTGTTTTATACTATAAAAAACAGCATGTACTGGCGACTCTTAGTTCTTCTAAACCACAGCACAAGTAGAACTAATTCTCTGCACATTCACACATTATTTGAAGATGAAGTGATGGTAATTTCAGATCATATCACAGAAGGTATTTCTGGTAACGCAATCACATGCATATTGTTTGACTGACTTTATATTCACATGATGTATTATTTAAAACATTGTGGTTATCTAAAGCGGATAACCATCAAAACTGTTTATTTGTAAGATACATAAAGATCACATTAACTTTTTCTGTTCTCATCCTCAGGTCAATGAATCCATTCTTTGCTTAATGGAAAATGGAAAATGGAACATATTTTTACTTGATGTTGTTTGAAAATATTGGGTACATAAGATATGCTTTCTTCAGTTTGGGATTTATTCTATATTGTGCTATTGTATTCTTTAATGCCCTTATTATTTTTGCCATTTTTCTGGAAAGGACATTGCACCAGCCCATGTACATTCTGATTTCATGTTTATCCGTCAACTCTGTGTTTGGAACAGCTGCTTTTTTCCCGAGGTTACTGACAGACTTGCTGTCTGATACACACTCAGTCTCCCGTGCAGCATGTATCTTACAGGCTTTTGTCATTTATTCATATGCAACAAATGAAAGCACGATATTAATGTTAATGGCATTTGACAGGTATGTAGCAATCAGTAAACCATTACAATACAACAACATAATGACCCCCAGGATTTTATCTGTTTTAATAGCTATAAGCTGCATTTATTCGATGCTTTGTGTTGGTATTGGTTGTATATTGAATGCCAGACTCACGAAGTGTGGTAACAAACTGTGGAAGGTGTACTGTCACAACTGGGAAATTGTCAAGCTTTCTTGTGCAAACACTATTGTTATTAATGTTTTTGGCTTTTTCATAGCGACCACAACTCTCATCATGCCTTTAAGTTTTATATTATACTCTTATGTTAAAATCCTTATCATTTGTAGAAAAAGCTCACTAGATTTCAGGAGAAAAGCATATCAAACTTGTATTCCACACATAGTGATCCTCTTAAATTTCTCAGTAGCTATTTTTTGCGAGGTCACTTTGAGTCGGGTTGCAACTTTGGAACTCCCTATAGAGCTGTCAATCATGCTTTCATTAGAGTTTCTCATCGTACCACCCATCCTGGACCCTCTTGTTTATGGTTTGAATTTTCCTAAAATTCGCAAAAAAATTATATGGATTATAAAAGCTTGCAAATAGCTGCAACAGATGTTGCACAGAATGTTAACAAAGTTCAATGATTGTACGATTGTATTGTATAAATTATGTAATCGTGATGTACATTACATTTTATGAACCTGTTCAAAATATATACTGTATGTGTGTGTATTTATATATACATATAATAAATAAACACAGAACACATACATACATTATGTAAACAAAAACTTATTTTATATTCGATTAGTCGCGATTAATCGTTTGACAGCACTAATATATATATATATATAGTATCTCATAGAAGTGAGTACACCCCTCACATTTTTGTAAATATTTTATTATATCTTTTCATGTGACAACACTGAAGAAATGACACTTTGCTACAATGTAAAGTAGTGAGTGTACAGCTTGTATAACAGTGTAGCCTTTAAGTTTTATATTATACTCTTATGTTAAAATCCTTATCATTTGTAGAAAAAGCTCACTAGATTTCAGGAGAAAAGCATATCAAACTTGTATTCCACACATAGTGATCCTCTTAAATTTCTCAGTAGCTATTTTTTGCGAGGTCACTTTGAGTCGGGTTGCAACTTTGGAACTCCCTATAGGGCTGTCAATCATTCTTTCATTAGATTTTCTCATCGTACCACCCATCCTGAACCCTCTTGTTTATGGTTTCAATTTTCCTGAAATTCGCAAAAAAATTCAATGGATTATAAAAGCTTGCAAACAGCTGTAACAGATTCTGCACAGAATGTTAACAAAGTTCAATGATTGTATGATTGTATTGTATAAATTATGTAATCGTGATGTACATTACATTTTATGAACCTGTGAATTTGAGACTTTGTGTTTTACTGTAAATCTTTGCCACAATTATATATTTACTATACATTTTATTTCAAATTTAGCCAGTTACTGGATTCATGACATGGTTCAGACCCTCGGTCACCTCTCAGATCCCAAATATATCAGATACCGGACATTGCCTGTAAAATTAATGTATGCAATATAATATATATGGATATAAATGGATTAATATATGCACAATATACACACACACACACATATATATATATATATATATATATATATATATATATATATATATGTCCCCTCAAAATAACTCAACAAACAGCCATTAATGTCTAAACCGCGGGCCACAAACGTGAGTACACACCTAAGTGAAAATGTCCAAATTGGGCCCAAAGTGTCAATATTTTGTGCGGCCACCATTATTTTCCAGCACTGCCTTAAATCTCTTGGGCATGGAGTTCACCAGAGCTTTACAGGTTGCCACTGGAGTCCTCTTCCACTTCTCCATGCAGACATCACGGAGCTGGTGGATATTAAGAGACCTTGCGCTCCTCCACAGATGCTCAATAGAGTTTAGGTCTGGAGACATGCTTGGCCAATCCATCACCTTTACCCACAGCTTCTTTAGCAAGGCAGTGGTCGTCTTGGAGGTGTGTTTGGGGTCGTTATCATGTTGGAATACTGCCCTGCGGCCCAATCTCCGAAGGGAGGGGATCATGCTCTGCTTCAGTATGTCACAGTACATGTTGGCATTCAGCACTATTCTATAAATTGGCAGCACTCATGCAGCCCCAGACCATGACACTCCCACCACCATGCTTGACTGTAGGCAAGACACACTTGTCTTTGTACTCCTCACCTGGTTGCTGCCACACATGCTTGACACCATCTGAACCAAATAAGTTTATCTTGGTCTCATCAGACCACACCGGGGAGAGAAAATGGCTAATTTGGCCCAATTTGGACATTTTCACTTAGTGGTGTACTCACTTTTGTGGCCAGCAGTTTATACATTAATGGCTGTATGTTGAGTTATTTTGAGGGGACAGCAAATTTACACTGTTATACAAGCTGTACACTCACTACTTTACATTGTAGCAAAGTGTCATTTCTTCAGTGTTGTCACATGAAAAGATATAATAAAATATTTACAAAAATGTGA
>NW_015507640.1:42680-55958 GCF_001515645.1 Sinocyclocheilus grahami
AAAGACAAATACAACTGAGAAAAAATAGTGCAACCTTGTCTGCAAATCTACCCAAGAGAACCATATGCCCCAGACACTTTAAATATTATATTGGAACTTCATTTAAAATAAAATGTCTTTCCAAAAGTTTACAGACCTGATTAGTTGTGTTTGCCCACCACACTGCACATTTTCAAGTGTAAGTGTGTAAAAATATGCATTTTGTAGCAAATTGTTTGCAACAATAGCTTGCAGTTTAATCAGTAAGTTTTGAGTTACAAGAGTTTTACCCACTGTGCCATACAACCTGTTTGAAGGATTCTAGGAGTCTGTGCTGTTTATGCAAATCAAGCACAGCAGAGAGGTCTCCAGAGACTGTTTTATACTATAAAAAACAGCATGTACTGGCGACTCTTAGTTCTTCTAAACCACAGCACAAGTAGAACTAATTCTCTGCACATTCACACATTATTTGAAGATGAAGTGATGGTAATTTCAGATCATATCACAGAAGGTATTTCTGTTAATGCAATCACATGTATATTGTTTAACAGATTTAATAATTCATACAGTACTTTATATTCATGATGTATTATAAAACATTGTGGTTATCTAAAGCTGATTACCATCAAAACTGTTTATATTTAAGATGCATAAAGATCACATTAACTTTTTCTGTTCTCATCCTCAGGTCAATGAATCCATTCTTTGGTTAATGGAAAATGGAAAATGGAACATATTTTTACTTGATGTTGTTTGAAAATATTGGATACATAAGATATGCTTTATTCGGTTTGGGATTTATTCTATATTGTGCTATTGTATTCTTTAATGCCCTTATTATTTTTGCCATTTTTCTGGAAAGGACATTGCACCAGCCCATGTACATTCTGATTTCATGTTTATCCGTCAACTCTGTGTTTGGAACAGCTGCTTTTTTCCCGAGGTTACTGACAGACTTGCTGTCTGATACACACTTAATCTCTCGTGCAGCATGTATCTTACAGGCTTTTGTCATTTTTTCATATGCATCAAATGAAAACACAATATTAATGTTAATGGCATTTGACAGGTATGTAGCAATCAGTAAACCATTACAATACAACAACATAATGACCCCCAGGATTTTATCTGTTTTAATATCTATAAGCTGGATTTATTCGATGCTTTGTATTGGTATTGCTTGTATATTAAATGCCAGACTCCCGATGTGTGGTAACAAACTGTGGAAGGTGTACTGTCACAACTGGGAAATTGTCAAGCTTTCTTGTGCAAACACTATTGTTAATAATGTTTTTGGCTTTTTCATACTGACCACAACTGTTATCATGCCTTTAAGTTTTATATTATACTCTTATGTTAAAATCCTTATAATTTGTAGAAAAAGCTCACTAGATTTCAGGAGAAAAGCATATCAAACTTGTATTCCACACATAGTGATCCTCTTAAATTTCTCAGTAGCTCTTTTTTGCGAGGTCCAGTAGCTATTTTTTGCGAGGTCACTTTGAGTCGGGTTGCAACTTTGGAACTCCCTATAGGGCTGTCAATCATTCTTTCATTAGATTTTCTCATCGTACCACCCATCCTGAACCCTCTTGTTTATGGTTTGAATTTTCCTAAAATTCGCAAAAAAATTATATGGATTATAAAAGCTTGCAAACAGCTGTAACAGATGTTGCACAGAATGTTAACAAAGTTCAATGATTGTACGATTGTATTGTATAAATTATGTAATCGTGATGTACATTACATTTTATGAACCTGTGAATTTGAGACTTTGTGTTTTACTGTAAATCTTTGCCTCAATTATATATTTACTATATATTTTATTTCTAATTTAGCCAGTTACTGGATTCATGACATGGTTCAGACCCTCGGTCACCTCTCAGATCCCAAATATATCAGATACCGGACATTGCCTGTAAAATTAATATATGCAATATAATATATATGTATATAAATTGATATATAGGTTATATATATATTAGTGGTGTCAAACGATTAATCGCGATTAATCACGTCCAAAATAAAAATAAAAGGTTTTGTTTACATACTAAATGAGTGTGTACTATGTATATTTATTATGTATATATAAATACAAGCACATGCATGTATATATTTAAGAAAAATAGGTTATGTTTATATATTAAATAAATGTATATACAATATAAAATATATAAATGTATATACATGTAAACCCTATAAAAGTCTGTTTTATTGTTTCCCGAATTCTGTTTCATTTTAACTTTTCTGAATTCCATTTTTTTCTATTTCATTTTTTTTAGACTCTGTTTTAATGGTTAAATAAAAAAGTATATTAATCAAAATAACATGTATAATTAATCGAAGTCATGGAACTTACACATTTTAACCTCAATTTATGAAAAGTTTAAGTTTGGTTTTATTTTTAACAAAAGCTGTGTTTAACATTAACTTTCTGGATTCCATTTTAATTGTCTCATTACATTTTAATAATAAAAAGTATCACTAATTAATTGATTTTAAAAAATAATAATAATTTTTTTTTCATAAATAATGTGTTGTGTATTTAAAAAAAATTTTTGGTAAATAAATTCTGGTAAATATTCCTTAACCCTCTGGCCCTCTTTGTGTAGGAGTCCCACTTGCCTCCTTTGTGGTCAAAAGTGACCGAAGCCTTGAAATTAGCGGTGTCCCCAACTTAGGATTTTCATAGTCGAATCGGAGTTTTCGAATCTTGCCGATAGTCGACTGATAGTCGAATCATATGTTTTGGGGGCAGGGCAAAATACATTACCAAGAGTCAAGTCAGACATTCGACAGTCATAATTACGTTAACACACAAGGAAAATGTGTAACGGACGCCTTGCAGATAACGGAGTAAATAATGTTTTATGTTTTGATTAAAAGATAGTTAACATGAAATGTCAGCGAAGCCCTAAGAATTCACAACATGTTTTACAATAGTGCTCTCATTATAACATTATGTATATGACAGTAGTTATTAATGTTCTGCATTTCTGTTTTGAGCTGCGCGCGCTGAAGATGACCAGTAGAATGAAGCATTTGATAGCAGGATTTTAATCAATGGGATTTAATTAATCATTTCTCACTGGGCAAAGTTACGTCCAGTGGACGTCTTTTTGAAGTCTGCACACGTTGAAAAGATGTCCACTGAGGAGCCAGAATGAAAGTTTTTATGACGTCTTTTTTTTTACGTGTTCTGCGTGTCCAATATATACGTTCATAGAACCTCCGTACAAGGTTAAAAACTAGTTAAAATGTGGTCAGTGGACATTATTTTCAACATCATTTAAGGTTCATTTAGACATAATTTATACTGTTTCTGTACCAAATAAACACTCTCAGAGATGCATTAGATTTAAACTCGTGTTATTTCAATGTAATTTCCATTTGTAATAGCAAAGCAACTCAAAGACACTGTGTTTGTCCACAAATCATGGAAATAAAAGAATCTTCACTGAAACAGTGTTGACGTTTATGTGATAATTAAATGCTCAATTAACTGATGATTGAACATTTGGGAAAATCAACTGCAAATAAAAGACATTAAATCTCTCAAGATCTCAGCAGAGGAGATTAAACATCTCCACAAACAGCATCACCAGCATCACTCATTAGATTGACTTTCTTTCTGTCAGACATCTAGAGAAGCTCTTATTGAGAATTAACAGAGGTTTAGATGTTGGTATTTGTGTTTCATTTGAAGTCACCATTGTCGTGGACAGTGTTTGCTTTAGTTGGGAAAATCTAATCTTAGTCTTCATACTTTTAGTCAGCTTTTCTTTGGCTGTTGTAACTGAAAAAAGTCTTTCGAGCGCACGGAAATCAATTTTGCGTTTAATCAGAACAAACAAAAAAGCTTCATGCTGCAATGCATGATGGGTGGCTTCATAGTACAAACTCATTCTTAAATCCCAAACTTTTTTGCTTTGATTGTCACCGTTGTTGTGATTCATGTGCAAAATCTTGTTGTCTGTTTGTGACTGTACGAAGCATTGACTTAAAATAGGTCATGCGTTTTGTTCTTCAAAATAAACGATTATTTTGCTCTTGGTGCCAGTACTGCAACTTCACAAGCTGTCTTGGCTGTAAATACCAAATATAAAACAAAGTTGAAATGCACAACAGCAGATGCTCATTTTGTCATCATCCTCAAGAAGCTAACAACATCTGATTTCATTTTATTTTGGCCTCTTCCGCAGCAACTATTGCGCTTCACAAAAACACAATTACAACTAAAGCAAACACTGTCCCCGACAATGGTGACTTCAAATGAAACAAATACCAACATCTAAACCTCTGTTAATTCTCAATAAGAGCTTCTCTAGATGACAGAAATGAAGTCAATCTAATGAGTGAAGCTGGTGATACTGTTTGTGGAGATGTTTAAAGGGGTCATATGATGAGATTTAAATTTTTCCTTTCTCTTTGGAGTGTTACAAGCTCTTGGTGCATAAAGAATATCTGTAAAGTTGCAAAGACTAAAGTCTCAAATCCAAAGAGATTTTCTTTATCAAATTTAAAAGTTAACCACGCCTACCTAAAACGGCTCGTTCTAACACGCCCCCACATGTCTATGTCACGATATGGAAAGATTTGCTTAACGCCGCCCAAATGTTCACGCAAAGAAAGAAGGCATAACTTTTATTCTCGCTGTAGTATTGTTGCTGCCTCCATGTCGTGAAGAGCTGTGTGTTTCGTTGAAAGCAAATCTACTTTGTTTGGTCTTCCAAAAGAGGACGATATCCGCTTCGTCATGCCTAGAGCTGATCTGTGCTGGTCGTTGAGGGAATACATTGACTTAGTGCTGTGGATCGCCGGATCGGCTTTCACCGTGGACGAAGCGGAGTCCAGTCCGGGGTCGTCACATGTGGTTGCCGTTCCTTCGTCGAATCCACTGGCCGCGCCTTTCTCAAGCCCGCCCGCCTCCGCTCACGCTAGGCCACCGTGTGTTTCGTTGTGAAAGCGAAACTACTTTGTTTGGTCTTCTAAAAGAGGACACGACTAGAAATCAGTGGTTAAGTTGTATTTACAACACTGTTCCAGAACAGTTCAACCCAAATATTAATTTGTGTGCAGCACATTTTATGGAGGACTGTTTCTTGATCCTGGTAGAGTAGACTACAATGCCGGCTGTTCTGACTCACAGTCTGTAAGTACGTTTTCATTTAAAGGATTTGCCACCGATGATTCAAACGTGAGTTTTGAGCAGTGTAGAGTAGCGCTTGTTTGTCATTTCTCCGATCACAAATGCAGACATGATTTTATGTTTACGCGGCGCGATGCAACGACAGTATAAGTCATTATAATCAGTAATTATGTCCCCACTGGATGCAACAAATGCCTCGTTTGTAATGGGTTTTCATGTTTTTTTTGTCTAGTCGCGCCGGCCGAGACACGGCATCACAGTATGGTCAGGGGCGTAACCTCACACGCTTGCGGTATTCGGCCAATCAGAGCACACCTCGCTTTTCAGACCGATGAGCTTTGTAAAAATCGACGCGTTTTAAAAAGGCTGGGCATAGAACAGAAACAATAATGTACAGTATGTGGAAAATAATGTGTTTTTTTTACTTTAAACCGCATAAACACATTTCATTACACCAAATACACAAACTAATGTTTTTTTTAGCAACATCATATGACCCCTTTAATCATCCACTGTTGAGATCTTGAGATTTTACCAAATGCTCAATCATCAGTTATTTGATCATTTAATTATCTCATAAACTTCAACACTGTTTCAGAGAAGATTCTTTTATTTCCATGATTTTGTGTCTTTGAGTTGCTTTGCAATTACAAATGGAAATTACATTGAAATAACACGAGTTTAAATCTAATGCATCACTGAGAGTGTTTATTTGGTCCAGAAACAGTATAAATTATGTCTAAATGAACCTTAAATGATGCTGAAAATAATGTCCACTGACCACATCTGAACTATAGTTTTTAACCTTGTACGGAGGTTCTATGAATGTCTATATCGGACGCGCATCCTCAACTTTATTTCAGTGAAGTGACATATTTCCAGCTGAAACGGAATATTGAGGAGAGTGCGTAGTTTTATTTTTGCGCTCCTCCTCTCAGTCTCTCTCTCATAGCAAACTAACGGTTTGATGGGTGTTTAAGGATGTTTTGCCCAAGCCGTCAAACTGACATCATCAGAGAAGGAATGCCATTCCAGAGCAGAAGTAAATGCTCAGATTTTGATTAAAGATTACCAAGACAAACATTTTTTTTTCCGCGGATTAACTTGCATGGATTAATTGTTCACATCAAGACTAGCAATGTGCGCTAGTAAAGTAAATAAAGTCAATTTTGATTTCATGCGGACTTAAAAGTTAAAAGTTACACACTTTTTTTGTGCGCGCACTGTACAAATCTGGTATACAGAATGTTTTTGCTCAGGTGGCCGAAATGTCCGCCCAATAGAGAAAAGTTTTGCTCAGCAAGAAAAAAAATGAGAGGGAACATTGTTTACGTATGTAACCCTCGTTCCCTGAAAGAGGGAACGGAGACGTCACATCCCGTCGCCATGGCTACTGAGACCGACCAAGCCAGTCTCCTCTACTCCACACTGCTCACATCATCCTGTTACCTGACTGTTTTTGTAACTCGTGTGTGTTTAACATAAACTTGTGTGTATTTGATAGCTTAAGGCATGAAAGAGAACGTCTCGGTTACGTACGTAGCCCTCGTTCCCTGATGGAGGGAACGGAGACGTTATGTTGTGAAGACATTATGAGGATTTACTTGGGAGCCCCAATCATCTCTGACTTTAAGAGAAAATGCCAATGAAATTTGGCTAGTGGATTTTGCATACCTGAGCCACTCCCCATGCATACGGGTATAAATAGGCAACAGGTGCATCCACTCTTCAGGTTTTATGCTGAGGAGCCGAGAACTTGTCCATGGCCGCCAGCGATGGTTTGGGTTCGAGGTTGTGGCAAGGGGACATAATGTCTCTGTTCCCTCCATCAAGGAGCGAGGGTTACATACGAAACCGAGACGTTCCCTATCTGTCGGTCACTACGAGTTATGTCATGACGACATTATGGGGCCCTGGAAAGTGCCACAACCTGAACCCCGTTACAACCCTATGGCATAACCAATGTTCCCAGAATGCAATGCAACATGAATCTATCTGATGATCATCACCATTGTTCAGATTCATATGCTGATTATTGATGTCTGTGTGTCTAAACAGAGCAGATGTTCTAAACTGGTGTGCAAAATTATTTTAAAACTCTTTCTATTATTTAGAAAGATATTACATCAGTCAACCTGGCTGCTTCATGACAACAATGTCACCATCAAAAAAAAACTGTCAATATAATCTGAACACATTTTCTCTTAGTTTTTCTTTCCATAACAAATGTGTTTCATAAATACAATTACACCAACCAGAGTAAATATTATGTTAAAAGGTCAAGAGCCCAACTAAAGCAAATGCTTATCTCCACAACGGTGACTTCAGATTTTATTATTTTCAATAAACATTAACGTCTAAATCTCTGTTAATTCTTAATAATAAACTTTTAGACGCATGACAAACAAAAATTCAAAATGTGCGAAGCTGGTGGTGCTGTTTGTGGAGATTATTAATCATCTTCTGCTGAGATCTTGAGAGATTTCTTGTCTTTTATTTCAGTTCATTTAATATAAGGTTGTGGCTAAAGTCAGTTGTAATTCTTGTTTCTCTTTTCTTCAGTGATTCTGCTTGTTAACAGCAGCTGTTCATCACTAATGATCAATCAGCACTTAATTAATCACATAATTATCTCATTAACTTTAACACTGGTTCAGTGTTACTTTAACACTCTTTCTGAGTGGGGCCATATTTGCTCCGAGCAGTGTTAATTTAACACTTGGGATTTTACTGTGTAGGTATGGTAAATTACCTTTAAAAAAGTTCCTGCCTGGCTTGTCCACAGTGTTACACCCCCTCAATGAACTCCTCAAGAAAAATTCTGCATGGCTGTGGGACACACAACAGCAGCAGGCCTTCAATTCCATAAAGATGATGCTGTCCTCAGCTCCAGTTTTAGCCTTCTATGACATAACAAAACCTACCATCTGGTCCGCTGATGCCAGCAGCTTCGGGCTGGGTGCCACTCTGCTGCAAACTCACGGTGACAAGACCCTTCCTGTAGCCTTCTGCTCCAGAACCCTCTCAGCTGCTAAATTGAAGTACTCTCAAATTGAGAAAGAATGTCTGGCTGCAGTTTGGGCTTGTGAGCGTTTCGCCTGTTATTTGTTGGGTCTTAGTGAGTTTACACTGCAAACGGACCACAAGCCCCTGGCTCCCCTAATTAACACTAATGATCTGGACAAAACACCACTGTGCTGTCAACGTCTGCTGATGTGCCTGATGCGGTCCAGCGTTAAAGCGATACATGTCCCAGGCAAGTCCCTAGTTGTAGCCGATACGTTGTCACGCAACCCCCTTGCAGGGCCAGACACTTCAGAGACGGAAGAGGATGTGCGAGCTTATGTTGAGACTGTGATCCAGACTAGGCCAATTTCGGAACCTAAGTTAAATGTCATTCGCAAGTCCACCTCGATTGACCGCATCATGAGGGAGGTAATGCAATTCATAAAAGATGGTTGGCCACACCATGTGCCATTGGAACTTAAAGCATACCATGCTGAACGAGCATCATTGTCCAGGGTGGAGGGACTGCTCTTACATGGATTGTAATTCCCACCACACAACGACGAGAGATCCTTGCTCGGTTGCATGACGGTCACCAAGGGCTAAACAAATGCAGAGAACGAGCTAAAATGTCAGTCTGGTGGCCTGGCATCGGAGCTGATATTCATGCTAAAGTATCGCAATGTGCTTTTTGCCAAGAGCACAAACCTACCCAGAGAAAAGAGCCTCTAGTCACCACTTTACTTCCTCCCGGTCCCTGGCACACAGTTGGTGCGGATTTGTGCGAACATGTAGGAAAAAACTATTTGGTGGTCATGGATTTCTACTCTAGAGACATTGAAATTGCTCATTTGCACCTCACTAGCAGTCGCAGCGTGATTGCTAGCCTAAAAGGGATGTTCGTGATATGGGGTATGATATGATTCCAACAGAACTTCATTCAGATAACGGTACTCGCAGTCGCAGCGTGATTGCTAGCCTAAAAGGGATGTTCGTGATATGGGGTATGATATGATTCCAACAGAACTTCATTCAGATAACGGTACTCGCAGTCGCAGCGTGATTGCTAGCCTAAAAGGGATGTTCATGATATGGGGTATGATATGATTCCAACAGAACTTCATTCAGATAACGGTACTCAAGTTTAGTAGCTTGGACTTTGCAGACTTTTGCAAGAGCTGGGGCATCCAACACATTACTAGCAATCCTCACTACCCACAGTCAAATGGGGCTGTTGAGCGGGCTGTTGGGACTGCAAAGCACATTCTGCGCCAGCCTGGCCCTCAACTGGCTCTTTTGAGTTACAGAGCCACTCCAATTGCAGCTACGGGGCAAGCCACGCTCAGCTAATGCTGGGACGCCAAATCCGTACTACCCTGCCCGCCCTGGAGAGGAATTTGCATCCACGTCAAATCTGTCCACTGCCAAGGACAAAAAAGCAGCTTACAAGCACCTCTTCGACAAAATACATTCTGCCCGTACACTTCCCCACTTAAACCCAGGAGATCAGGTGCTGTTAGAGTTGGATGGGGAGACAACATGCAGCACATCAGGCACAGTAGTGAAACACACAAAGGAACCACGATCCTACCTGATCCAAACACAAAGCGGAGCTATCCTCAGACGGAACAGGCATCATCTGCAGTGGGTGAGGTCTACAGGATCTGATTCTGTAGAGACTGACATGGACAGTTCTGCACATATACCATTACCACAACTCACACAGGAACATTCTGCAGCAGTCAGGAATGCAGAGAGAGTTCCTTCAGACCCTGTTTATGTTCCTAAAACGACTTCTAGTGGCAGGTTAATAAAACTGCCAGTTCGCTACAGAGACTAATAGTGGGTTACATTCTTTATTGGTTGCACCAATCATAACTCATCCATGGCATGCATTGCAACATGAATAATTTATTCAGCTGCATTGTCTTAGTATTTTCTTTTGCTTTTATTTTTGTTGTTTTTTGTTGTGAATTTTTACTGCCTTGTTTTGTGACGTTCAAAAATCACAAACATTATCAAAATATTTTGTCACCATTGCTGAGATTCACATGCTGATTCTTCATGTCTATGAGTGCCAGAATTGAAATCTTTCATCATTTAAGAAGGGTTTTCTCACATTGTTATCTCATATAATTGCAACAATATAGAAAACAAAAGCACTACAGTTTTAGGTCAATTGCAAACAGAGACTCAGACACATGAAAGTATTTTACCATAAGTTCCTTGCAATCACATATGTGTTTAACACACACAATTGTGCCAGCCCAAAAGAAACTTAAATTTAAAGGGTCAAGAGGCAACTAAAGCAACCACTATTCACAAAAACAGTAAATTGAAAAATCAATAAAGAACTTCTGTTTTAGATAGTCTAACTCAGGGGTGCCCAACCCTGCTCCTGGCAATCGACTATCCTGCAAAGTTCAGCTCCAACCATAATCAAACACACCTGAAGCAACTAATTAGGGTCTTCAGGATCACTTAAAAATTAAAGGCAGGTGTCTTTGATTAGAGTGGGAGCTAAACTTTGCAGGACACTCGATCGCCAGGAGCAGGGTTCGGCATCCCTGGTCTAACTGGTTAGTAATGCATGAAGCTGGTGATGCTGTTTGTAGAGTTGTTCAATCATCTTCTGCTGAGATCTTGAGAAATTTGATGGTTTTCTTTTATTTCAGTTGATTTAATCTAAGGCTATGGCTGAAGTCAGTTGTAATTCTTGTTTCTCTTTTCTTCAGTGATTCTGCTTGTTAACAGCAGGTGTTCATCACTAATGCTCAATCAGCACTTAATTAATCACAATTATTTCATTAACTTTAACACTGCTTCAGTGTTACTTTAACACTCTTTTAGAGTGGGACCATATATGCTCCGAGCAGTGTTAATTTAACTTGATTTTACCGTGTAGTACTTGTCGGAGTTGAGTAATGGCTTTGGGGTGTGGCAAGTCTGTGGTTGCATTCACTTTGTCGGGATCAGGTTTATTCCAACACTGCTAATGATGTGTCCAAAGAAACTGAGTTCTTTCTTACTGAAATGGCATTTGTCTTTGTTGAGCTTTAGCCCAGACTCCAGGATTGTCTGCAGGACCAACTCCAGATTTTTGTGTGTCTCCTGATCCCTGCCATAAACCAGAATGCCATCCATGACTACTACACAGCCCTCATGTCCCTCTAGTAGCCTGGCCATTTCACTCTGGAAGATCTCAGGAGCCAACATGATCCTAAAAGGGAGCCTCTAGGAACAAAATCTGCCTCTTGGCGTAATGAATGTCGTAAGCAATGAAGTGCTGTAATCGAATGGGATTTGCCAGAATCCTGATGATGCATCAAGAGTTGAGAAGACTGTAGCTCCTGCCAGCTTTACAGTGACATCCTCCCGAGTAGGCAGCATACATTTTTCTCTTTACTGCTTTGTTGAGGTGTTTTAAGTCTACACATATTCTGACTTTCCCATTCTTCTTGGCTACTAGGACCATAGGAGCACACCAGTCAGTGGGCTGTGAGATTTCACGTATGATCTGCATGGACTGCATCCTTTGTAGCTCCTCGCCAACTTTATGCATTAATGGAAAAGGCACTCTGCGTGGTGTAGATGAACTGTAAGGTTGTGTGTCAGGCTTCAGTTCAGTTTTTATAGGTTTACAGTTCAGGCAGCCAATTTCCCCAAACACTTTTGCTCTAATGTAGTCTGCTCTAGCTACCAGTCCCATAGCACAAGCCGCACTTCTACTAAAAAGGTTGTTTGAATATTGTCCATTGACTACATATATCCAAAACTGGTGGTGAACTGTGTTTCTCCACAAAAAAATGTCCCCATTGTTTTCACATTGCCACCTGGTCTGTGAAGCTGTTTTGCTTAATCACTTTTTTCAATATTGCCAAGAGTATGCCTCCCAGTCATCCTGTTCTCTGTCTTGCACATGTAAAGCTCTTACAGCCTTGCTTTGGCAGGCTGTAGCAAAATGTCAGAATTTATTGCATTTACGGCATTGCTTATTATATGCAGGGCATTCGCGTGGACCTCGTGAACATGGTTTCTCCTCTGTTTATCCCCTTGATGTCCATTGTTTGTTCCCTTACCGGGATGGTGTGTCCATCCTCTGTGCCACTGTTGCAGTGTGGCTACATCTGTGGGTGTCTCTTCTCTGGAATTCGTTCTTTTATGCGCTCTGCTTGTCATGCCATCTGCAGAGCTTTCTCAAGTGTCATAATCTTTGACACTCCACGGTCAGCTATTCCAATAACCAGTCTGTCATGAATCTGTTCATCTCTCTCTCTGTGCCCTGAGTTCACAGTGCTTTGCAAGCTCGTACAGTCCTCTCACAAAAGCTTCCACCGATTCCCCTGGTTTGAGAACGTTGGTGAAAATGTGCGTGTTCATGAATAGCGTTCCTATGTGGCATTAAATGTTAGTTAAACTTTTCTACCAGCTTCTTGTAATCGCTGGAATGGGCAGGCTCCATGAACCGAAACAATGTGAATATAGTCTCAACCCCTCTCCCCATGGCATAAAGCAGCGTGATTACTTGCACCTCACCTTCCTCTTTGTCCAACTTTGTGGAGATCCGAAATCGTGAGAAGCGTTAGAGCCACAGAGGCCATGAGGCGGGCTGGCTAAAATCAAATGATTCCAGAGCTTGAAACATTGACATGTTGTCTCTGTATTTAAAAAAATTTAAAAAAATTTTTACAGTGGGCACGACGCACTTCAGACATCATGTCACTAAGCACTCACACGATGCCCACATACTCATGAGGTTTTATTGAGAACAACAGTTCAACTGCTTAACTCAGTTGCATGTGCAAATCTATTATAACTCAAATTTCTCAACCACTCAGTTCCCAGGTTGCGCACGTAACCTATCCCCAAAGCCTTATGGATAATGTAGTGTAAGACACCCCAACACAGTAATGTAGCTTGAGCACCCATTCTCAGCGTTTTCCTCAAAAGTTCAACCTCAGTATTGTAGTTTGGGAGAAACTTATTGTTAGAAAACATTCTCTGTCTTGTTAAGAGAATGTTCCAGATATGTCTCACCCCTCCTTTTTTTTTTCTCCCTCCCTCTCTCTCACTCTTCTATAAGTAAGAAACTTTTTTTTTTCTTCCTGTCTGTAAAAGAAATTGAATTTATTCTCGTTTGC
>NW_015507641.1:0-920 GCF_001515645.1 Sinocyclocheilus grahami
GGACTGTGTAGAAAAGGAGGGGCTGATTTTAATATTACAGAAAACACCGTTTTTTACGCCGTCTTTGTCAAATGGAGCACCGTAAATTACGGCGTATTATGGATGGCCAAACGGCGAAAATAACGGCGTTTGGGATTGCATCAATAAACGCCGACATTAACGGCGGTTCTGCTGTGAAAACGCCCTAATTTACGCCGTCTGTACTACAAACCGCCGTATTTTACGGCGTTTTTTCGTCTAAAACGTCGTAAAATACGGCGTTTTCTGCACACCAGGCGTCTGGTTAATGGCGAAATGTGACCCGTTTGGCGTTCCATACGTTTTGGCCGCGTTAAGGCGTCAGTTTTTGCCGCGTTTATTTGGTATGTGTAGACACGCACAGTTTGACCGCATTAAGACGTCACATTTGAACGTGTTTCTCAATGCACACATTCTGGCCGTGTTCAAACATGTCATATTTTTAAAAGCAGATTTAAGTCCAGATTTACCCACATATTCCTATTTTTTAGCTTTGCTTTACTTATATCTGCTGTGCTAAAGTAAATAAATAAAATAAAATAAAAAAAAGTAAATTAAATGTCATATTAAATAAATGCTTATGATCCATATTGCACAATTATTAATTGTAACATCTATTTATGTTATTGAACGTTTGTTTTAAGTTATACAGGACTATCATTTTCGAAAGTATAACTTTACACAGAACATATTATAACTGAATATACTTAGACATAAAAATGAATAAAATATTTATATTTCTGTAATTATATTTATAAATATAAGTAAATAGCACTATGTACACAAAGGTGATTTATAGCAAATGTTCAGTTTAAATTAACAGACAGTGCAATGTCAACCCTAGAATGAATAAAGAAACATATAAACCATTTGTGATAAATCACAAATCATTCAATCCAGAT
>NW_015507641.1:1139-1753 GCF_001515645.1 Sinocyclocheilus grahami
TGTTTCTTAAGTCTGATGATGTTCCGTAAGTTAATTTATACAGTACATGCATTCAGCGTCGGCGCCACCTCGGTCATGGTGCCCCCTCACCTCTGGTGCCGTCTCCGTAGTGGGCGCCCTGGTTTTAGTCGGTGAGGCAGGGAACTGCCCTGGGAAGGTTTCCCAGGCTGTTAAATACACAGATTAAAAGCGAAATGTTTTCATTTCGGTTCGTTCTTAGCAAAAAAAAAAAATTTTCATTCAGATTATGCAGGGCGGAATAAGAATGTTGCTGCATTTAGAAAGAATTCTTATTAACTTTGCTATTATTCTTGAATTTTCAAACTGCTAACACTTTGCAGTTTCGAATTATGCCTTTACTGTATGACCAAAAATGATGGAGTAGTGTATTTGATGTTTCAGCTGTTTGATCGCGCCGGCGCCTCACGCGCACACTAAGCTACTGCATTAATTGGAAACAGCGCAGCCGTTCACCGTGCTGTTCGGCGTGAGACCCGGTCCACTGTGGCATATTTTTGCTCATTATGATATTTTTCCGTCAATACTGGAACGCGCGTGAACTACAAAGCCTATTTTACCTAATAAGGCTAATAGTTTAGCTTCAGCTACATCAC
>NW_015507641.1:3629-7584 GCF_001515645.1 Sinocyclocheilus grahami
TTATTTCTGAAAATGCAATTTATATGAGACGTATCCTTTTTTTATTTTCCTCAAAAAAAAAAATGTATTGTGTTTTTAAAAGCATGCAGCAAACGAAAATATGGGATTAATCTGTTAAAATGTGTTACTGTGGGTTAACAAATGTACATTAGTAGGCTATTCTTATGCTTGGCTTCACAGATAGCAACAGAGTCTGGGCCAAATCTGGTTTACATTCACTTCTGACTTTTTTCAGTCTTGATTGCAAATGTTTTTTTGTTTTTTTTTATTTACGCTGGATAATTAAAACAAAAATCAGGCGTGTGTAGTTATATATAACATCAATTACTAGGCCTACATTCTTTTATTCAGAAATGGATGTAACTTAAAATGTTATTGTGTGTTTGTAATTTTTATATTTTTATCTATTGGCCTATACAGCAAAACTACAGAGCTTCCAGTAGGTTATTTTATGGAGCTATAAACACGGGAATCTCCGACCGCATGCAATCGTTGACGAACACCCAATTCATATATCAAACTAGGCTATATGTTATTAAATTGTACATAGGCTATATATCAGATTATTTTATTTACAAGTTTCATGTTTTTCTCCCCCCCCCCCCCCCCCCATTGCATCTGAATATTACTTTCAGAAACAATATTCAAATGAACAATTAATAAGGGAAGGACTAAAATGTAAACGTCAAATAATGTTCATTGCTTTATAATAATATTAAAAATAATAATAATAATAGTTATTATTATTTACACATTCTATGCACTTCAAATAACTCTTCTCGCTGACTGCGCCCTCAGGAGAGCATGAGTTTGCCTGCTGTTCTGCGCCAAAAGTTATTCATCCTTATTTTTGAAATTGCATCTTTTTTTTCTTGATTACACTTATTTTGATTTGATGTTTCTTTAATTTCATAATTTGCAAGTTAAAATGTTTACTCATTTCGTTCTGCAGACGACAAACGGGAAACTGCATTATAGGTTTTTTTTTCTCAAAAAAAACAAATTGTGCGTTGACACGGTCGCATTTCACGTGTTCCGTTTAAAGACTTTTGGCCCCTCCGCCTTCCATAATCCACACGTACGTAATCCAGACGCTCATCCACACATACGTAATTCAGACGCTCATCCACACGTACGTAATCCAGACGCTCATGCACACGTACGTAATCCAGACGCTCATCCACATGTAGGTAATCCAGACGCTCATCCACACGTAGGTAATCCAGACGCTCATCCACACATACGTAATCCAGACGCAAAGTAAAAATATCCTTCAAAGCTACGTCCGCCACGACGTCACCGCGCACTTTGAGCGAGGCACTATGGAAGGTGGACGGGGCCAAAGTCTTTAAACGGAACGCGTGAAATGTGATCGTGTCAACACGACGTGAGATGTAAGAGTTTTGTTGTTTATTTTCTTTTTATAGGTTACTCTTAGCCTACTCCCAGGTCCATGTACCTTCAGGTCATTTGATCAGAAATTAAGCGAGATTTTTCTCTTTCTTTCATGGGTTAAAAATTAGAATAGGCTTTAATATTTTAATATATATTTTTTAAGCTTTAATATTGGTTTTGAATGTGTGAGTGGCTCTGAAACACCTTGTACACATGTACGCCCCTTCAGTTCATAATTCCAAAGTATAGAATTGGGCCTTAAGACATTGCAGTAGACTAATTATTATTGTGAAAACGTAAGTAGGCCTAAAGTTTTATTATAAATTATTAATAAAAATAAATATTAGTTATTTTTATGTGGGGTTTAGCTTTTCCCATGAAACACAAACTGTTATTATGTAAGTCTTTTTTACATAATAACAGTTAAAAGTTTTTAAAGTTTTTGTTGTTTGCAATAGCAAATGAAAATATTACCTGTGAGGTTTTTCTTTAACAGGTTTAGAATAAAATGAGTAGGCTAAAAGAAACATCAAATCAAAATAAGTGTAATCAAGAAAAAAAGATGCAATTTCAAAAATAAGGAGCAGCAGGCAAACAGCAGGCAAACTCATGCTCTCCTGAGGTCGCAGTCAGCGAGAAGAGTTATTTGAAGTGCATAGAATGTGTAAATAATAATAACTATTATTATTATTATTTTTAATATTATTATAAAGCAAGGAACATTATTTGACATTTACATTTTAGTCCTCCCCTTATTAATTCCTGATCTGCACAGCATGATCTAAATATAGGACTGGGGGTTGCATTTGCTTTAAAAAATAATAATATTATTAATAATATTAATATCTACAAAATTATTAAACTTATTGCAAAAATAAATATAATAAGCGCTTTTATGATAGATAAGTAACCAGTGCATGAAATAGTCATGCAACCATACATTGCGCGCTGATTCCCTTTCCGGGACAAAAAATGCTTTGAAAAAAAATAAGTTTCTGAAAGTAATATTCAGATGCAACGGGGGAAAAATGGGATAAACACAAACATGAAACTTGTAAATAAAATAATCTGATATATAGCCTATGTACAATTTAATAACATACAGTGGGTACGGAAAGTTTTCAGACCCCCTTAAATTTTTCACTCTTTGTTATATTGCAGCCATTTGCTAAAATCATTTAAGTTACATTTTTTTCCTCATTTAGCAAATGGCTGCAATATAACAAAGAGTGAAAAATTTAAGGGGGTCTGAATACTTTCCGTACCCACTGTATAGCCTAGTTTGATATATGAATTGGGTGTTCGTCAAAGACTGCATGCCGTCGGAGATTCCCGTGTTTACAGCTCCATAAAATAACCCACTGGAAGCTCTGTAGTTTTGCTGTATAGGCCAATAGATAAAAATATATAAATTACAAACACACAATAACATTTTAAGTTACATCCATTTCTGAAAAAAAGAATGTAGGCCTAGTAATTGATGTTATATATAACTACACACGCCTGATTTTTGTTTTAATTATCCATCGTAAATAAACCAGATTTGGCCCAGACTCTGTTGCTATCTGTGAAGCCAAGCATAAGAATAGCCTACTAATGTATATTTGTTAACACACAGTAACACATTTTAACAGATTAATCGCATATTTTCATTTGCTGCATGCTTTTAAAAACACAATAAAAATGTTTTTTTTGAGGAAAATAAAAAAAAGATACGTCTCATATAAGTTGCATTTTCAGAAATAATAACGGCAGGCCTAATAATGTTATAATGTACCAATATTATGAACACTATAGGATATTTTAGTTCCCCTCACTTTACAACAAATCCTTTAAATTTAACCGTATCAGAACAGAATCAGAATTTAAAAATATATAATTCTAATGGATAAATATAATTGCAGTATATAATAATATATGCTTAGCAGCTTAGCAATCAAAACAAATTAATTTATAAAGAAACGTAAGGTAAAGTTGGGCTTACCTCTCTCAGGCACAAATCCAAATATCCAAATGTTAGTGATGTAGCTGAAGCTAAACTATTAGCCTTATTAGGTAAAATAGGCTTTGTAGTTCACGCGCGTTCCAGTATTGACGGAAAAATATCATAATGAGCAAAAATATGCCCCGGTGGACCGGGTCTCACGCCGAACAGCACGGTCAACGGCTGCTGTTTCAGATGAATGCAGTAGCTTAGTGTGCGCGTGAGGCGCTGGCGCGATCAAACAGCTGAAACATTAAATAGACTACTCCGTAATTTTTGGTCATACAGTAAAGGCATAATTCGAAAGTGCAAAGTGCAAAGTGTTAGCAGTTTTAAAATTCAAGAATAATAGCAAAGTTAATAAGAATTCTTTCTAAATGCAGCAACATTCTTATTTCGCTCTGCATAATCTGAATGAAAATTTTTTTTTTTTGCTAAGAACGAACCGAAATGAAAACATTTCGCTTTTAATCTGTGTATTTAACAGCCTGGGAAACCTTCCCAGGGCAGTTCCCTGCCTCACCGACTAAAATCAGGGCGCCCACTACGGAGACGGCACCAGAGGTGAGGGGGCAC
>NW_015507641.1:8882-10120 GCF_001515645.1 Sinocyclocheilus grahami
TATAATTACATAAATATAAATATTTTATTCATTTTTATGTCTAAGTATATTCAGTTATAATATGTTCTGTGTAAAGTTATATATACTTTCGAAAATGATAGTGACATTCAATAACATAAATAGATGTTACAATTAATAATTGTGCAATATGGATCATTAGCATTTACTTTATATGACATTTAATTTAACATTTTTTAATTTAATTTATTTATTTACTTTAGCAGTAAGTAAATATATTTAAAAATATAAGTAAAGCAAAGCTAAAAAATAGGAATATGTGGGTAAATCTGGACTTAAATCTGCTTTTAAAAATATGACATGTTTGAACACGGCCAGAATGTGTGCATTGAGAAACACGTTCAAATGTGTCGTCTTAATGCGGTCAAACTGTGCATGTCTACACGTACCAAATAAACGCAGCAAAAACTGACGCCTTAACGCGGCCAAAACGTGCGTGTCTACACGTACAAAAGAAACGCGTTCAAAATTGCCGCGTTAACGCGGGCAGATTGTGCGTGTTGACACGGTCACATTTCACGCGTTCCGTTTAAAGACATTTAGGCCCGGTCCGCCTTCCATAGATGAGACGTTAGACGTCCCGGTCACGTGTCGGAGCTGAGCTCAAACTGCGCGGCAGCGATGTAGCAAAGAAAGGATTTTTTAAACTTTGCGTCTGGATAAGTGTGTGTATGTGTGGATGAACGCCTGGATAAGTGTCTGGATAACGTATGTGTGAATAAGCGTCTGGATAACATACGTGTGGATAAACGAACGTGTGAATAAGTACATTGATAATCATTTGGCTTTGTTCCAGGGGTGACGTTTCAGTTTGGCCGAGTATGGCAGTCGCCATACCCTAGCCCAGTCAGGTGTGCCGTGGAAAATCCAAACTCTCTATTATATTTCGTTATTATTGTTTTAAATCACTGCTATTGGTCTTCCTTATGTCTGTTTGAGGGTTTTACAAATATTTACCCAGTGAAAAGCATTCAAAAGATCTTATCACTAAACGTTTTAACGCTATGGATCCTCAAACTGTCAGCAAAAGCTCTTAATTCACCCTGTTTCCATTCAGAACAAAGCGCCGCGCAGCCTGGAGATAGATCTCGGCTTGTTCGCAATGCAAGGGTAAATAATAAATTATGTTTGAATAAGTACAGCGTTTTCTTCACTAAAACACTGTCTATAAAGGCAAATGTTTTTTGTGTTTGAAGAGCGGAGAATAGCTTTTGCCGTCT
>NW_015507641.1:10351-31689 GCF_001515645.1 Sinocyclocheilus grahami
AGTAAGTAAATATATTTAAAAATATAAGTAAAGCAAAGCTAAAAAATAGGAATATGTGGGTAAATCTGGACTTAAATCTGCTTTTAAAAATATGACATGTTTGAACACGGCCAGAATGTGTGCATTGAGAAACACGTTCAAATGTGTCGTCTTAATGCGGTCAAACTGTGCATGTCTACACGTACCAAATAAACGCAGCAAAAACTGACGCCTTAACGCGGCCAAAACGTGCGTGTCTACACGTACAAAAGAAACGCGTTCAAAATTGCCGCGTTAACGCGGGCAGATTGTGCGTGTTGACACGGTCACATTTCACGCGTTCCGTTTAAAGACATTTAGGCCCGGTCCGCCTTCCATAGATGAGACGTTAGACGTCCCGGTCACGTGTCGGAGCTGAGCTCAAACTGCGCGGCAGCGATGTAGCAAAGAAAGGATTTTTTAAACTTTGCGTCTGGATAAGTGTGTGTATGTGTGGATGAACGCCTGGATAAGTGTCTGGATAACGTATGTGTGAATAAGCGTCTGGATAACATACGTGTGGATAAACGAACGTGTGAATAAGTACATTGATAATCATTTGGCTTTGTTCCAGGGGTGACGTTTCAGTTTGGCCGAGTATGGCAGTCGCCATACCCTAGCCCAGTCAGGTGTGCCGTGGAAAATCCAAACTCTCTATTATATTTCGTTATTATTGTTTTAAATCACTGCTATTGGTCTTCCTTATGTCTGTTTGAGGGTTTTACAAATATTTACCCAGTGAAAAGCATTCAAAAGATCTTATCACTAAACGTTTTAACGCTATGGATCCTCAAACTGTCAGCAAAAGCTCTTAATTCACCCTGTTTCCATTCAGAACAAAGCGCCGCGCAGCCTGGAGATAGATCTCGGCTTGTTCGCAATGCAAGGGTAAATAATAAATTATGTTTGAATAAGTACAGCGTTTTCTTCACTAAAACACTGTCTATAAAGGCAAATGTTTTTTGTGTTTGAAGAGCGGAGAATAGCTTTTGCCGTCTTCAATAGGCTACTTTTGTAGGCCGTGTTTAATTATTATTTTTAAAAAAAACGCCTTTTCCTTTTCTATTTGTTTTATATTTCAGTGCTTAGTAATGTGCATACCTCTCTCTTCTCCATTACACAGCTATTAAAATAGTTCAGTTTTGGTCTTTAATGGCAAAGTGGTCATATTTCTTTTTGTTTCTTTATAAAGTTAATTTAGAAATATGTTTGGAACTCTTTATGTTTGTTAAATTCAAGTTTTTGTTCAAGCGGCAGACAGTGAGTTGAGGATTATGTTTGATCCAATTAGCCTTCTCAAACCAACACGACTTGCCTAAAATAAACAAACATAAAACATTTCATCCATTTCACAGTATTAATTTAAACATTTAATCTAAATAAATTAGTTTTGTGCGGAGAGTGGAAGCTAAAGCGCGCTTTGGAGAACATGAAGGCGCTAGCGCGATCACTTGCATTTTTTTAATAACAGTGGAAACTAAAAAAATACAGCGTCATTTTTGCTCATAAAGGTAAGAGTATGCATCATACGGAACTGCAAAGGGTCTGCTTGTATTTGTGTGCACTCGCAATATCAACAAAATCTTGTCCTAAGGAAAACAAACAGGATGCTCTTTCTGTCCTCTTGGTCTTGAGCAGGAGCACTTCACCGACATGATAAATATATCTATAGAATGCTTTAAATAACTATTTTAAAACGAAATGATTAAAATCGAAAACAAAAACTCTTTCATTATGTAATCCCTAAAGATGCATGTCTCCTGCACGTCCAATGAGGAGATGGCGAGTCAGGTTGGTCGAATTAATTTTTGCAACATTGACTCAGCAAACATTAGTTTATTAACAAATAATTAAAATATCCCCTCACTATTTTTTACTTTAAAAAAAAAAAAAAATGTTTTGGGCCGCTGTGCCAAAATTGTCTTTGCATTCAGTAGCCTATACAGCAGCATTTTTGTGCCACGTTGAAAAATAACTAAATAAATAAGATTAACGTCATAATATTTAAGAATAAAGTCAAAATTACGATAATAAAATCATGTTATATTGCGTGAAGTTAATGTGAAAATTCTACATATACTGTATGCCTACTTTTTTAAAACTCTGATTGATCGATTCATGAGACATTATAGTTTGTATTAAATTGTTCTGATTTTTTTAACATGCATTCAAATATTCATGTTTATTTCGTGCTGCAAATATTAAAGAGGAAAATATCATTGATTCATATGCCACTACTGACGAATTATCTAACTACAAATTAAAGAGCGTAAAAAGACGTTTATTGTTTGTATTTGATCATAAAATTGACAGAAGGCTGAGACTTTGTATTAACAAAGCACAAAGCTGCGATTATTGAATGGCTTGCATGCTACAAACAATGGACTTGAAAACTTTAAACATCATTTCCAAGCATTAGCCTATACCGTAAATAAGCTTGTGAATAGTCACGATTCACGTAACGTTATTTACTTCCGAAAAATCAACGATAGGGCCTAAGTTAAGTTAACCGAGTTGGAGCCCATAACGTTTGGCGGGGCCGTACAAAGTTTTTGCATGGGCCTGGGGCTGAATCGCTACGCCACTGTTTCCCTACGACTGTGACCATTAGGCTTCACTAGATATCAACACATGAACAATAGGCTACTATATTTGCTACAGCCTTGTTTTAATAGACATAACATTTGAAAATGAAAATGTTTCAAACTGGGTAGACCAGTTTCAAAACATTTTCAAATAGGCCTATGTGTTATTTTTTTTTATCATTATTTATCAATATATAGGCTATTAATATGAACATTTAGACTAGACTACAAGAAACTGCTCTTGTAATAAGCAGCTGTATGACATGAAAAAACAAAAACAATATATCTGCTGATCATACAATTATCTAGTTTTCAGAAATTAAAGAAAATGTAGTGAATTTTTTTTTCTTTAGAGATGTGTTGTATTAACTATTACCAGTAAGTTCATATGTGATCCGATTAACATTAGCCTATATTATTATATTGTATTGTTTTATTTAAACTGTAACTGTGAATATGTTTCGATGCTCCATGTTAGTCACTGAATAGGCTTACATGATTTTCAATAAATTTTTAGGTGATATTGCTTGAAAAGTGAATTATAATGAGTGCTCAAAGAAAAAAAAACTCTATTTATGCTGTTTATTTTATTATCAAAGCCTATGTGATGACAACCTGAGGCTAAAAGCTGTAATATTAATGTTGTCCACTAGAGAGAGCCACAGGATAAGGAATAGGCCTATTTGCAGCTTACCCGTATTGTCCCGAATATAAGACGATGTTTTTTTCTTGGAAATACAGCTGAAAAATGGTATTTTTAAAAATCAGTTTCCACACTTGAACAGAAATAAATGTATATAACAATTTAATTTAACTATGATGTACTGACAGTATAGTTTTGCTCCTGTTTATACTATCCTGAGATTCTGACTGGTGTGTAATCAGTTTTGCTACTGAATGCTTGCTTATGTATAATTGTGTGTTGTTTGAGTTCACACTGTGACACTAGCAGGGCTGGACTGGGACAAAAAATCGGCCCAGGCATTTTTTGGTCCAGGCGGCCAACCACCATTTTTTTAATATATATGATATATGATATACACTACCAGTCAAAAGTTTTTGAACAGTAAGATTTTTAATGCTTTTTAAAGAAGTCTCTTCTGCTCACCAAGCCTGCATTTATTTGATCCAAAATACAGCAAAAGCTGTAATATTGTGAAATATTTGTAATATTTAAAATAACTGTTTTCTATTTGAATATATTTGTAAATGTAATTTATTTCTGTGATTTCAAAGCTGAATTTTTAGCATCATTACTCAAGTCATATGATCCTTCAGAAATCATTCAAATATTCTGATTTGCTGCTAAAAAAAACATTTATTATTTATAGTATGTTGAAAACGGCTAAGTAGAATTTTTCAGATGATGAATGGAACAGCATTTGTCTGAAATTGAAATCTTTTGTAACATTATGAATGTATTTATCATCACTTTCGATCAATTTAAAGCATCCTTGCTAAATAAAAATATTAATTTCTATAATTTCTTTCCCAAAAAAAAGCTCCAAGCTTTTGAATTGTATAGTGTATAATGTTCCAAACGCTTTTTATTTCAGATAAATGCTGATCTTTGGATCTTTCTATTCATCAAAGAATCTCGAAAAAATTTACTCAACTGTTTAAAATTTTGATAATAATAATAAATGTTTCTTGAACAGCAAATCAGCATATTAGAATGATTTCTGAAGGATCATTTGACATTGAAGACTGGAGTAATGATGCTGAAAATTTTGCTTTTATCACAGCAATAAATTAAATTTTAATATATATTTAAATAGAAAATCAGTTATTTTAAATAGTAAAAACATTTCACAATATTACTGCTTTTGCTGTATTTTGGATCAAATAAATGCAGGCTTGGTGAGCAGAAGAGATTTAAAGGGGTCATATGATGCGATTTCAAGTTTTCCTTTCTCTTTGGAATGTTACAAGCTGATTGTGCATAGACAAGATCCCTGAAGTTGCAAAGACTAAAGTCTCAAAACCAAAGAGATATTCTTTATCAAAGTTAAGACTCTGCCACGCCCCCCTAAAACGGCTCGTTCTAACACAGCCCCACATATCTACCTCACTATGTGGAAATATTAGCATAATGCCGCCCAAATGTTCACGCAAAGAACGGCGTGGTTTCAGTAACTTTTGAACATTAAAGCATGTCAACATATTCTGTTACACCAAATAAAGATCTTTAAAAAAGCATCATATGACCCCTTTAAATCTAGATTTTTTTGCATTGGCCCATGGAAACCTCTATGAACACACTTGACTTGACTTGGCCAAAAAAGCGCGGGGGGACGAATTTACGTTTTATTACTATTATTTATTAAGTGTTTATGTATCAGAGATGTTCACAAGTCTTTAACTTGGAGTCCGAGTCAAGTCTGAAGTCTTTATCGCTGGAGTCTGAGTCAAGTCTCGAGTCTTTGGTCACGAGTCCGAGTCGAGTCTCAAGTCATTTAATGGCTCACTAAAAACAATCTCATTTAGAATCCTCATGTATTGAAATCTTTCTTATTTACGAAGCTGATTTATAGGCTATAGACAAAATATTCTATGATCTGCTTTAAAAAAAAAATACAGCCTGTTATTTATAGGCTATGTTTTAATCCATTACCATGTTTCCTCCTGAAATCTATACTATTTTAATATTTTAGCCTACTTAAAAGCATTATCTAAAAACAATGTAGCTACTATAATCAAAACGTTCTCATCTTGAGCAGAAAATAAAGATAACTAACCATTTCAAAGTTTAAGTGCTATCCTAGCCATCTAACAACAATTTTCCAAATTATAATGACATGATTCTCTTTTTTGCAATGTTCTTAGCCTACAGATTAATAATGCTAAATGTAGATCAGTAACGTCTTGTCACATCTGGTTTGAACAGTCAGTGTCATAGGTTATAAATAGATAATATGAAAAATAACTATATTTGCAGCATTGCTGTTTCTGTTGTTGTTAAAATAACGCAGTTAAAATCATCCGCAGCTCTTGAACTTGGCGCCGGTGCGCGTCCGGAGAGAGAGAGAGACCGACCGCACGGAGCTGAAAGGGCTTGAATAAAGCGCGTTTGGCTTTTGATAAAATATTTTGTAATTACAATTTTATGATTTTTATAATAATTTTACAATTTTTAATGTATGCAATTATATAAATCCATTAAACGACAACACCATTTGATCTAAAGGTATCACACCAACTGTAAAATATTCAGAATATTATTCCCTATAATGCACAAGGCTTGGTTTTTCAGATTATGCCTTTATTGTTTTTATATATAGTACTGAAGCCATATTTTTTTTCATATGTTTTATATACTGCATCCACTTAAATTAATTAAACTCTGACACCGTTTGAGATAAAGGTATAAAAACAACTGTAAAATATTCAGAATATTATTCCCTATAATGCACAAGGCTTGGTTTTTCAGATTATGCCTTTATTGTTTTTATATATAGTACTGAAACCATATTTGTTTCATATGTTTTATATACTGTATCCACTTAAATTAATTAAACTCTGACACAGTTTGAGATAAAGGTATCAAACCAACTATAAAAATATCTAAATATTATTCACTTTAATGCACAAGGCTTGGTTTTTGAGATTATGCCTTTACTGTTTTTATATACAGTACTGAATTAGTGTAAATAGACACACCGGGGGGAAAAAACCTGGTGTAGGGCAGTTAAAAGTACTGAAACCCAATTTTTTTCATATGTTTTATATACTGTATCCACTTAAATTAATTAAACTCTGACACAGTTTGAGATAAAGGTATCAAAACAACTATAAAAAATCTAAATATTATTAAATTTAATGCACAAGGCTTGTTTTTTTTTTCAGATTATGCCTTTATTGTTTTTATATACAGTACTGAATACATATTTGATCAATACGACTTAAACCTTTTAATTACAACAGAAACCTGTTAACATAGTTTCTGTTGTAATTGTCTACATTCATAACTCATTGTGCTAATCACTTGATTAGATTAGCATAATTTTGGAAGGGTTTAGGATGAGGAATTGGAGGCAGAATGCTTTATTTCTCTCAAGAGATCAAAACTGTGAGGCAGGATCTGTCAGTAAATGTGACCCATACAACCGCTCCACTGTCAAAGCCACATCCTTTCCACTGCTCTGGTTGGGACTCATGCTGAAAGGTCAACTGAAAGTCATACTTTCACTTAAAGCAAGTAGATGTCTTTGTTGATGATGAAGACATTTGTATCTGTATAATCTATATAATTAATCCATATATATATATATATATATATTTTTTTTTTCTTTTGCATGTGAATTAGGTTTTGTGTGAATTTGGAGGTGCATGTGATGTGTGCATCTAATCTTTTGCGTGAATTATTATTGAGACCAATCTGCATACATAAGTGTGCCTCAGCAAAATATTTGGGGTCAAGTGAAAAATTTTAAGAATCACTGCATAAAGGGATAGTTCACCTAAACATGAAGTTTGTCATCATTGTCTTGTTTGAACACTTTTTTTCCTCCTTCACTTTTATCCTCACACAGTCATAAAAGCTTTTATATGGCTTTAGAAGTCTTGTAAAATGGACTACAGTAAAAATTACAGACACATCTGAGAGAACTTAATAGCATTTACACATAAAACTGTGTTCTGTAATATGTTGCTTGTGCTGTATATTCGTGTTTGTGGCTAAGTGTGTTTTATCTCTTACATACATAAACAGCTGTATGTGTTTGTGTATGATCCTCCCTCCTTGATACATCAGGGATGGGCCTCACACAGAGGGAAAACACCCTTTTTTGCACATCCTATGTGTACACCGCAATCTACACAGATGGTGCACACAGCTAAATGTTTTGCCTACCACAAACTGTTTTCACAAGGAGAAGGAGGGGCTTTATTTTTCCTTTTAGAACAGTGTAACTGACATGTATGTGTTTTTTAGAGGCTCTTCCTCTCTCTTCCTTCTTTGACTCCACCTACAACCGAGAATCCGAGCAGGTGCATCTGCTTTTGTCATTGATGTGTCTTTTCTGTAGCTTTGAGATTTCCCCCATTATTTTTGATTTCTCTACTGTCCACTAAAAAGTCAGTAGTGTGATTCTGAGCTAAAAACATTCATAATATTGTTTTTATTACTATTTTCCTCCCTCTATGCCTTAGAATTGAACAGGCTGTTTGTATAAAATGATCAAGGACCTGGTTAAAAATAAAAAGTTTCTAATGTTGAGCTCATTTTGAAGGACAAGTAGAGCTCAGGGTTTCCGTGGGGTCTTAAAAAGTCTTACATTTAGTTGTATCAAATTTAAGGCCTTAAAAAGTCTTTAATTGTACAAGAAAGTCTTAATTATGATTTCAAGAGGTCTTAAAATCGGGGATGGAAAGACCAGAATTGCGATATGCTGAATGTGATGATTAAATGAGCGCTGTGCCTGCATGTTCAAAGTCCGGTGCTGCGCTGCTTTGTCTTCTGCCGTTACCGGGGAAATAGTTATAGGTCTGCCAAAAGCGTCACCTGCTTGCAGAGAATGATTGTGCATTTTCAATAAAACTGTTATTTTGTTTAGATTTCAGACAAATGCAAAAATCGACCCATGTTTTTACCCTGCAAACACCCAAAGCTTTAAATGTGAACTGGTAGATAGATAAGAAGACAATGCATTTAAAAAATCTAAACCATATAGGGGTGTGCGATATGTATGGTTTGCGATAATATCGTAATTGTTTTAACGATGTGCGATTTGATATTATGGAGTATATCGCGAAAAGCAAACAAAACACACCTACAGAGTGCACGCATACATTACGTGAAGAAGTCTAACTTAGTAGTTTAGACTAGTGCGAGTGCGCATTTAGAGTGCGTTCTTTCACTGCATGAATCAGTCTATTAAATGCATTAGAATTATCACATAATTCAAAATATGGGGCAGAAAATTTATATATTTATATAATTTCATTTAGTTATCACACGAAGAGTGACTTTTTTTTTCACCAGAAGTCAGCATGATTACAAATGTGATCCAACAGTTCAATAAACAAGAAGTTAATATTAAGAGACTTACGTTTTAGACACCATATTTTCTGTTTTTGCTCCATTTCTCCAACAAAAATCATTCCAAACACAGCCACAGCGCTGTTTTGTGTCTGAGTAACAAGGACGCTGTTTCGTTCCTGAATGACTCAACCGTTTAAAATGATTCGGCTCAATCGCAATGACCCCGTTAACAGTGACTTGCTGCCACCTGTTGGCGGTTTTCATTTCACATTTAAGGAACCTTTAAATAAATTTAAATAAAGATTAAAATAAATAAAAAATAAAGCTAAAGAGTTAAATAAATTTTGTTGATACTGATTTCATTTGCTTTGGTAACAGGCCAAATGCAAGAATTTGACACAAAAGATGGTACATACTTTTAGAAAAAGTTAGAAAAGTTGGCTTAAAAGGTAAAAATGCCCATACAACTTGTTGGAAATGATTCATTTCTATCACTGCTGTGAACTGACCACACAGAATATGAAGAATATCAAAAAATTCAGAAGTCAGCTGTCCACAGCAGTCCCTAAGATGTCAGTACAATAACACACTCAGCAAAATATCGTCTAATTATCATTATCGATAAAATCCCAGAAAATTGAGATATAATTTTTTGTTAATATCACACACCCCTAATTTGTTAATTGATATAATAATTGATTGATAATAGCTGTTTAAATTAATATAATAATTAATGCTTTTGACTCATTTCTCTTAAATGTTTTAAAGGTTAAATATAAAATGTATTATTTTGTTATGTTTTTATACATAATTTAATACATAATACATTATACATGCATTTAATAAAAGTATTATATATTAAAATGTATTATATATTAATAGGGTTAAAAGTAAAATGTATATAGTGGTTTAAATGTAAAGTTTATCATAAATCAGTTTATCATAAAACTTATTTTTTATATTTATAAAACTTTGTTTGTTTTTGTGAAAACTTGTATCTGAACTGTAAATTATGCTCTTTACAGTAATTTTACAGTTTAATGTAAAATTCCTCTTCCTATGCCCTACCCCACTCATATGGTATTAATTTGATTTGTGCAGGTCTTAAAAAGTCTTAAATTTGAGCTTAAAAATCCTACAGAAACCCTGGAGCTGCAGGTGCTACACAATGTTCAAAAGTATTCATATATGTGTGTGTGTGTGTGTATGTATGTATATATATATATATATATATATATATATATATATATACACACACATCAATTAACTTATCTCAAAGTATGAATAGTAAGGGAGGAAAAGTGTGTATCCTTATGGTTTGACTCCTTTAAATGTAATTATAACTTTGTTTTGTATCCCTTATCTTATTAGACAGTTACTGGAGCAAGTAGCTGAGTTTGAGAAGACTGATTTCAAAGCCAACAGCAAGGTGAGCTCATTGCAGCTCTTGACGCAACACATCTGTCTCTGATAGGTTTTGTTTTTGTTGTTGTTTAATTTGTAGAATATTACGCATGACAGCTGCAGCCTGCACAGAATTCACACATTTTGCAGGTTAATGTGTGAAATACATCTTTTGTCCTTCTAGATTGTCATGCCATGTGATGTTCTTAAATATATCTTTTTATGCTTATCTATAATGATAGCAAATAAAAATGGTCAAAACCTAACTTACCTTAGTAAGTTACCGTAGTAATATCTTGTGATGGGTTCAACTTAAAGATGATGTATTTAATGACCCCATGAAATTAATTAAGTTTAGTTTATTTAGCAGTTTTTTAGAAGTACCTCAGGTGAGCAATATTAATGGCTTCAAAGCTAATAAACCACAATACTCCAATTTAGATTTTACGCATCTTAAATAAAAAAATCAAAGTATTATATGACAGTACAATGTCTGTTCATGGTGAACTACATTCAACATCTACTTTATTTGGTTTTAGGTAAATCAGGAGTCTAGTAAGCCAAAATTAGCACCATTGAATGAAGGAGGTGTGTCTGAACTACTCCAGAAGGTATTTTTTTATTAAATTTGAACAAATCAAATATTGTCATACTCTGTTCCGTGTCTGTTTGTGTTTCCCCCCCCCATGTGCTCAATGTTTATGATTATGTCCTTATTTGGTCCTTCCTGTTCCTGTCCCCATTTAGTTCTATTAGTTCCAGGTGTTCCTTGTTATTAGTTATCCTCCTCACCTGTCTGCCCCTCGTTATCTGCCTCGTTATCTGCTCGTTATCGTTATCGTTGAGTTCTAGCCCATTCTGTTCGCCCTTGTCCGGAATTGTATGTCTACCCTTGCTACGTGTGTTTTCCTTGTTCCCTGGATGTTATTAAAATCTATATATTTGAATTCCACTCCTCGTCTCCTTGCTCCTTTGTCTCTGTGCTGCTCACAGTAGCGAATCGTGACAAATATGTACACATTCTGAATATTAAGGTCTGTTTCACTTTATTTTTAGGAGATTTCCAGACTAAAAGAGGACAATGACAAATTGAAAGCTAGACTCAGAACTTTGGAATCTCAGGTGAAGAAATGGTGATAATAATAATAATAATTTTTTACTTTTAATAGTAAAACTCAAGAATGTCTTTGCTAAATTGGTAAACTTGATACATACTGTGGTCCCTTAAACAATATTCTTTTATAACTTAAAACCCAGCAGATGTTTTTTTTTTAAAACTATTTTGCTTTAAAAGTGTGCTTATAGTATTTTTTTGTTTTTTTTAAAATAAAAGTCACTTAGTTTGATATTTTGCATCTAATGCAATGACATTAAGACTTTTTTGATTGTGGCTTAAGTGTCTAATTATATTTAGGGGCCCTTTTATGGTACAATATTTTGTGAGTTGCATTTATAACTGTTGTATTGTAGGCCATGAGCGCTCTGGATGATAAGTCCAAAGCAGAGAGAGCCTTGAAAGACCTTCAGAAGAGCCAAGGAGATCAACAGGTATAAAAGCCCAGGTATACTTAATTTTCCATGTACCGCTCTTTTAAAGTATACAGCTGTGGCCAAAAGTTTTGAGAATGACACAAATATTAATTTTCAAAAAGTCTGCTGCCTCAGTTTTTGTGATGGCAATTTGCATATACTCCAGAATGTTATGAAGAGCGATCAGATGAATTGCAATTAATTACAAAGTCCCTCTTCGCCTTGAAAATGTACTTAATCCCAAAAACATTTCCACTGCATTTCAGCCTTGCCACAAAAGGACCAGCTGACATCATGTCAGTGATTCTCTCATTAAATCATTGTTCTTCCTCTGTTAACTATGGTTACCTGCAAGGAAACATGTGCAGTTATCATTACTTTGCACAAAAATGGATTTACAGGCAAGGATAATGCTGCTAGTAAGATTTCACCTAAATAAATCATTTATCGGATCTTCAAGAACTTCAAGGGGAGAGGTTCAATTGCTGTGAAGAAGGCTTCAGAGCACCCAAGAAAGTCCAGCAAGTGCCAGGACCGTCTCCTAAAGTTGATTCAGCTGCGGGATTGGGGCACCACCAGTGCAGAGCTTGTTCAGGAATGGCAGCAGGAAGGTGTGAGTGCATCTGCACGCACAGTGAGGCAAAGACTTTTGGAGGATGGCCTGGTGTCAAGAAGGCCAGCAAAGAACCCACTACTCTCCAGGAAAAACATCAGGGACAGACTGAAATTCTCCAAAAGGTACAGGGATTGGACTGCTGAGGACTAGGGTAAAGTAATTTTCTCTGATGAATCCCCTTTCTGATTGTTGGGGCATCCGGAAATAAAGCTTGTCCAGAGAAGAAAAGGTGAGCGCTACTATCAGTCTAAGGTAATTTTCTTAAACGAAAACTGAAACTAAAACTAATGGTCAAAAATAATTTTCGTAAACTGAAATAAAATTTAAAATGTCAAAATAAATGAAAAACTAAAACTAAACTAACAAAAGTAACTGAAAAAACTAACGATAATTAGCAAAAAATAAATAATCGTGTTCGTGATTTTAATAACCTCTCATTCTTTGCCAAAAAAATCTTACCTTTGGTTGTTTAAGGAAATACCTGTAGATGGTGCTTCATGCACTTGAGCGGAGTCCTAAGTGGCTATTCACAGAGAATGTCTTTTTGCATTTAAAAAACAAGACGCGGCAAATGTAATCGGAAATAACTATAAAATATGAAATGGGAAATAATAATAATGCACACCATACAGTGCACGGACATTTAAAAGCGTGTTTGATGTGCGAGAACAACATGAGTTTAAGTTAACTAAATTTATTTGGATGAGCTGACTTTAGTGAATAGTCATTTTGTCACGCTTTACGATTACTATGGCAACGTCGGTCCATGACACGAGCACCGCCTTGACTGTACAAAACCAAGCGGCAACCTCCCGGTCTCTCGCTTGAAGCCAATACGGAAGTGACTAAAACTGCAATTCATCGTCTGACCGCTAGAGGCTGGCTCCAAAAGGGAGTCAGTCCCATAGACTCCCCATGTTAAAATGCCCAACTTTACAGCAGAAAAAAATGTTTACAGCCTGGTACAAAAAGTGCTTTTGGTCTATATAGGTATTTTTGCCCTTCATGACAACTGTGAGGGGGTGAATTTTATAACGCATCTGTTTAAATTATATTAAGCCTTAAAGTTCTGCGTAATTAAGGGCGTCGTCACTTGAGTGACAGGTGGACTGCCGCTCTGCTCCAGAGTGTGAAACTCGCTAGACTGTGAAACTTAGAAAAATGGCTTTAAAGATTTTTATTTGTCCAGAAAAAAAGAATTATGGGTAATTAGATGTTTTAATGAAAATGATCTCTTAATTAACTTTTTTCTCAAAACCGCTATTTTGAAGTTATTGTAGGTACTCCTTTGCACTGTCTGCAAAAAGTGAGATGTCACGCCAAGGCAAAATTCAGCATTTTACCACACACGATTTAAGAATTTTATAACCCCAAAAAAAGCATCTCAGGGTCTTTATGAAAAAGTTTTTGATAAAGTTGATTAATGAACACACACTATAAATGCACTAATGCTTTAATTAGAAGATAGGTCACTTTCTAAAAGCAACCTATTTATTAATTTTCTTTCTTTTGAAATCAAATAACTCTGACTTCATAATGCATTACTACATTAACAGGAAGATAATTATAGTAACGTAAATCAAGTTCAAAGTGCCCAACTAAAGGGACTGCTGATTACTATAATGGGGAGTTAAAAAAAAACACATTTTAGGAAAATCAACATCAATTTATGAAGTTAGCTTATGTGATGTTCTTTCAAATATTTCAGTTGTATTGAGAATTCAACATTCAAGATGACTTTGGGAAACGAGTGAATGCAACTAGTGAAAGATAATTGCAGACATGGAGGAAATGAGTGAAAAGTCTATTAAGACTCGTTTTCTTTTCTTCTTCTGCTGTTGTTATGTTGCACATTAGCAACATATTAGTGCACTGCTGCCTCTCATTGGTTTATTAATGTCATTGGTTCCTTTGTGGCTACTTGAATATTTTAAGTAAGTGTCACTCAAAACAGTAAGTAAATTGTTTTATTTGCCTTGAAAGTAGCTGTAACTTAATAAAACCTAGTAAGTATAACAACTAAGTAAAGATAACTAACTAAATCTAAGTAAGGTAAACTATTGGATTTTACAGTGTATATAAAATCTAGTGATCATTGGCTAGGCTATAACATATAGTAATGTAATAAAAAAAAATTCTGACCGTAACAACCAGACAAAAAGTTAAACGTAAGTGGATACCATTTTGCAACCAATTTATTTGCAATGTTCGCTAACATTTAAAGGATGTAAGACATACTTAGCCTATTGTTTTTACATCGAACTGAATGAAAATAGCTTAACCTAAGAATGACTTGTGGATTGATGTGAACGCCAGCAGGAATAATGCTCAGAATGATTGTGAATTAAACATCTCAGATGACGTTCATTGTAATGTTTTTTTATCGAGTTACAAGTAAAGGTATGAAACGGATTTAATTGCGTACAGTAACTGATTTTATGTGATGGCATTCGACTCAGAAGTGGGCAGCCCTAGACTGAGAGCTGGTATCTGCACTATAAAAAGAGAAAAAAAACTTTAAAGATTATTTACGATTAATTGTTGTTGCCAAGTTATCTAGTCGTTGCTTGTTTACAGTGCTTTGTTATATGGAGCAGTTTGTTAGATCCGATTTATCTAATTTGTTTGTCTAAAGAAGTGCCAGCAGATGTATGAAAGTACACAAGACACACCTTAATTTAAAAGCGCAGACTTTAATGTACAGTAAATCAGAGGCAGAATACCGTATAACTCCAGGCTGGCACAGTAAAATTGACGAACGGCTAAACGGATGCAGAGCACCGTAACTTAATTTGAGCGTTCTAAAACAAAGTCAAAGAGCGGTAACTGATGATACTGTGTTCTGCCTTGGTATCTCCTGGGCTTTTCTCCAAGATACTTATACACATGATAAAGGAGGTCATATATGTCCCAAAATTATCAATAACTCATTTCGACCAAAAACGAAGTTACGGTGTTTTGTCTTTGCACGGCAGCACTGCTGTCACCATAGATGGGCGTGGTTTCAGCAGCTTCACCCACGTCCTGCCTTTTTTGCCCATTTTCGATTATCCGGGAGTGACGCGCTGCCAAAATGGCGGCGGTCGGCTCCGCCCACTTTAGGCTTAAAAATGCTCTTCTGAAGCCTACGAGTGACGTCACGGACACTACGTCCATGTTTTTTTTTTACAGTCTATGTACAAAACGCATCCAAAATGAGACCAAACGGCTAGCGCGCAGTGTTTTCACCGCTTGCCGTGTCCTGTCTAAAAGGGGCTTTATGGGATTGATTGCATTTCGTTGCTCATCTGAAGCGCGTGCGCGCTGGAGTGGCTCGTCAAAGTAAAGTGCAAACATATTTTAAATCACCATATCGCATTTAGTTTTGAGTAGTATAAAGTTTCAAAGCATTTTAGACTGTTTCTTCTTATTGTGCACGTTCATAGAGGGAGAGAAGGGACATACAGTAGTGTGCACCGGTGGCTCGTCTGTACAAAAGATACAACAATTTAATGCACTGAAAACACAGATGGACAAAAATAAAGTTTACAGAGTTTCAATGACGATTACAAAGAACAGGTTTCCTCAAATCCAGCACTGGAGGGTCATCATTATCCTGCATAAAACTCAACTGCCTGTAGCTTTCTAGTAACTCTGAAATCCTTGATTAGCTTGTTGTTTGTAAACTATTGGCATGTTTAACAAGATTACATCTTTAATATGAACATGAATATGAATGAATACATTTTATGCATATAAGTCGCATATTTTTGGTTTTTGTTCTAAAGATTTATTTTATTTTCATTATTAAGAAGTTTGCACAAGAGTAAACTGTAAACATTCAACTTTGCTAAAATTAAATGTCTTGCATTGGTCTACACTGGAAGTGTTCCATTAACTCTGCTAAACTATAATTACTAAAACTGAAACTAAAATATATAAAAACTAAATAGAAATGTGTTCACAAAATAAAAACTTAACTAAAACTAACAAAACCATTAATGAAACTAACTAAAACTAAACAGAAATTATAGGAAATGTGAAAACAATATTAAAATAAAAACTAATTAAAAAAATCTAAACTATAATATCCTGATCAGTCCTGTGTCATGCCAACAGTAAAGCATCTTGAGACCATTCATGTGTGGGGTTGCTTCTCAGCCAAGGGAGTGGGCTCACTCACAATTTTGCCTAACAACACAGCCATGAATGTTCTTAGGCATCTGTGGTACAAAAACATCCTCAGAGAGCAACTTCTCCCAACCATCTAAGAACAGTTTGGTGATAAACAATGCCTTTTCCAGCATGATGGAGCACCTTGCCATAAGGCAAACGTGATAACTAAGTGGCTCGGGGAACAAAACATCAAAATTTTGGGTCCATGGCCAGGAAACTCCCCATTGAGAACTTGTGGTCAATCCTCAAGAGGAGGGTGGACAAACAAAAACCCACAGATTCTGACTAACTCCAAGCATTGATTATGCAAGAATGGGCAGCCATCAGTCAGGATATAGCCAAGAAGTTGATTGACAGCATGCCAGGGTGAATTGCAGAGGTCTTGAAAAGAAGGGTCAACACTGCAAATACTGAGTCTTTGCATAAACTTATTGTAATTGTCAATAAAAGCCTTTGACGCTTATGAAATTCTTGTAATTATACTTCAGTATACCATAGTAACATCTGACAAAAATATCTAAAAACACTGTAGCAGCAGACTTTGTGAAAATTAATATTTGTGTCATTCTCAAAACTTTTGGCCATGGCTGTACTCAACCGCAGATGAGCACGGATGGACGAGTTCGGCACATACACAGTACCACCTAGTGGACTCTGCAGACTGTCTGCACGGACACCAAAATTGGGGTGCACGCGGACGTTGTGTATGGATGTCCACAGACACTTCTGATGATGAAAATTGCATTATGCGAAACACGGACCGCTGAAGTATACTTTGGAAATTAAATATATCTTTGATATATTTGAGCCAAACTGGCAATTTTATCCTTTAGCTTCATGATGGTAGACATTTTCTTTTGTTCGCGTTGCGATTTAGATTGTGTTTGAGCCTTAGTCAGTGCCCCTGCAAGCTCATAGAGTGTTATTCAGCGTTGTTGGTAATATGACTTATTTGGTTTCGTTTGAGTTTTTTTTTTCTTTTTCTCACCACTTCCTTTATAACTTTCTGTTTGGCTTCATGGAAATTCTGTGGTACGTACTGATTTAATTTTATTGCCAAGTGTACAGCATAATATATGCCTGTAAAGTTTTTTTTTGTAAATTTTACACGTAGCAATATAAACAAAATATTTACAGGCATTTTCTTTGGTAGTCTGCAATACATGCTTAGGAAATCGCAAATCTGGAAGGCACAGTTGCAGAGATGCAGGCTGACATTGCTGCATTGCAACATTGCTTCTCAGAAAGACCTGCAGGACAGCCTGGTATCTGCTAAACATGACCTACTCCGTGTCCAGGAGTAACTTTCCCTTGCTGAGAAGGTACACTGATTCAGCACTGTAGCACTTATCAGACACTAATCTGAATGTCTGACCTGACTGTTCACACTGAGATCACATTGCAAAAAATGGATACATATTCAGTTTAGTTCCACATATGAAGGTTAACTTTAACTTGAAAATACTATTGGATTCATTATTTCAAATAATTTATTTACATAATAAATAAATTATTATTAATAACAGTAATTATTATTGTTCATATTTATTGTTTATAAATGTATCTGTTTATAAACAAATAGGTTAATGTGTTTGATGAATCATATCATGTTTATTTATCCATTAAGGAACTGGAGAAGAAATTTCAGCAGACGGCTGCTTACCGGAACATGAAAGAGATTACAAAGGTACAGTATAACTTTGTATGTTATGACCATCACTGAAATGTTGTGAGAATCTACCATTGGTTTCAATTAAATATATTTATGAATTTGTTGCATTATATTCCCTCCTCAGGTATGAATCAGATGAGTGAATGTTTAACCCACAAGGACACACATGAAGAGGTCAGCAGATTATCACTACTGGATCTGATGTATCAGCTACACCTTGTACGGCTTAGATTGGAAATATTATTTGGACACGACACTACAATTACTTATTCATCACCTATCTGTATTTTTCAATGTTTACGGCTGGTTACCTGAGAGGAGGTTTTTGCAAGTACCCTCATATTTTTTGTGGGTTCACTTTGCTTAAGAGGAAACATGTTGCCCATAGCTTTGCTCCCTTCTTTCCTGGAAGAATACAGCTCAACACTGTTGTCAAATTCTTGTTTCTGGGTACAAAATACATTGTTTCAAAGAACTACATATCTGTGCATTATAATAATTATTATTTCTTTCTGTTTTATGTTTGTATGCATACATTAATCTCATCTTCTAGGAGCTTTAGCTGTTGCCACAAGTATATAACCTATACAAAAATTGTGTATATCATTTTATAATTAAGGACAGCCCTAGAGAGAGAGAGAGAAGTGATGTGTGGCCAAGTATGGTGACCCATACTCGGAATTTGTGCTCTGCATTTAACCCATACAAGTGCACACACAATAGTGAACACACACACCGTGAAACACACCTGGAGCAGTGGGCAGCCATATTGCTGCAGCGCCCGGGGAGCAGTTGGGGGTTCGGTGCCTTGCTCGGTGCCGTCGTAGTATTGAGGGTGGAAGAGAGCGATGGTTATTCACTCACCCCACCAACAATTCCTGCCGGACCTGAGACTCGAACTCACAATCTTCTGGTTACAAGTCCGACTCTCTAACCATTAGGTCACGACTGTGTAATGCATTATATACACAGGCATCAAAAAAGTTTTTTTTTAATTTAAAAAATGTTTGTAGTGAAAGGAATAGTTAACCCTAAAATGAAAATGTACTCACCCTCAAGATGTAGGATACATTTTGCATTACATCACTTGCTCAGCAATTTCTCCTTTGCAGTAAATGGGTGTCGTCAGAATAATAGCTCAAACAGCTGATAAAAACATCACAATAATCCACATGTAATCCAAATGACTCCGGTCGATCAATTAATGTCTTGTGGAGTAAAAAGCATGTTTATAAGAAACAAATCCATCAAGGGATTTTACCTTTAAACCATTGCTTCTGGCCAAAAACGAGTGCATAACCCATAAAAATGCTTCCTCCAGTTAAAAAGTCCATAACCTTTTATACTCTCATATCAAAGTCATTCAACATGTTTGTTTATAACTGTTTTAGCCTGTCTTCATTTGTAAACAGTGCTTGATCTGTGTATATTTCTCATGATTCAAACGAGATGACTTTTTCACCGGGGAAACCAATATTATGGACAGTTATGGACTCGTTTGAATTTAAAAGGAATTAATGATGGAATTGTTTCTTACAAACACACAGCTTCATAAGACGTTATCTGTTGAATTGGAGTCAGATTACTTGTTTACATTTCAAAATGTCTCACTTTCAACATTTGATATGTTATCTATATTCTATTGTGAATAAAATATAAGTTTATGAGATTTGTAAATTATTCCATTCCTTTTTTACTCACAATTTGTACAGTGTCCCAACTTTTTTGGAATTGGGTTTGTAGATACCGAATGACTGTACTTTTGTTAAAAATATAGTTTATTGCCATTTTGACTGGCATTACAATGGGGCTCCAGTCCACATACTTTGTGTTGACCTTTACTCGTCATATTACATTGAATCTTTTGAAATATTTTATGAACAGATGTCTTTACATCAGTGGAGACCCCCGTGGTTTAAAATGTTTCCTATATAGCACATTCATTGTATATTTATTTGCTATCCACAGTATATTTTTGTAAGGCCTATGTCCTTGTCCCTTCAATCAGAAAGCATCACTGGAACAGCAGTGTAGGGGGTGATATGACTCGGTGGTTGGGGTCTTTTATCATGTGAATATTCTAGCAATGTAAAATTAGTGTGAAATGTAATTGTTCACATGAGCTCATAAAGTCTGTTCTAGCTCATAGATCTATCTAATGTCTTATGTTGGCATCATTTGCTTGCACAGGCATAGTCTCTAAAAATGAAAGAGGAAATTCATTGTGAGGTGAGAGAATGTTCACATTGTTTTGATCATGCAATATTAAGGACGAAAAATATTTAGTTACTTCTTGATGTGACCAACACTTTAAATCTGCCTGTTTATATAATTATGCATGTGTTCATTTGGCTTAAAGAAACAAAACTCTGTGAAAGCATGATGTCTGTTATGTTTCAGAATTTTTTTCTATTGTATTGTGAAGGGTAATTCTATAGTACGGTGATCCTGACTATGCTGCAGCATAGGTGGGAGGGGTTTTTCATCAAAGTTCCCCAAAGTTTGTCTGTGGTTGATTTTGAGTGTGGCATTCTTATTATAGCTTGCACAGTATGATATAGCACCAGCCTTAAAATATTTTTTGGTATGGTTAAAAAGAGTAGCCAGTGGTACACTGCAAAAACAGATGTCAAAAAAACAACACACATGGTTGTGTTGACAGCATTCTGATGTGTAATTTTAAAAAAAAAAAGCCTTTGGACAGATTGACACAATAAATGTGTTATCTCCTGGGCCGGCAGTTTGTGTTTATGGAAATAAATACAATAGGGTTAATTCGGGTAATCTGAGAAATTTTTTGCAATTTTGACCTGTGATTTATTTCGATATAAATTTTGAATGCAATTCGAAGATGTTTTCTAACCACACTAGAAGAAAGAATGTTGATATTATACCCAGAGGAGACATGCCACACCTATTAAGTGTTTTTTGTGCCAAAAAAAAAAATCTGCCTGAATTTGATAATCTGGGACAGGTCACTTTGTAATCTGGGACATATGTATTAGGTCTAAAAAAGCTTTACTTTATGCATGCCAAACACAATATCACCAATTTTTAAAAAGCTTTATGAAAAAAGACAAGTACAGAAATCTCAATAAGGAAATGTATATTTCAATATCAGGAAAAATTATTTATTTCTGTACACAGGAAGAACAATATACTGTGTTCATTCATTTTAATTAATTTAAAACTATTAAAATTGTTTAACATTGTATTAACATTTTAAAGAATCAACTAAAATGTAAGCAGCAGCAAGCAACAATTTGATTAATGGATTATTCAGTCAGTTATTCAAGTTCTCCATTCTATTAAAATTGGGGCTACTCGGGGAACAAACACTCCATGTATGTGTGTGTGTGTGTGTGTGTGTGTGTG